>NC_143557.1:40837875-40988750 GCF_054136105.1 Typopeltis vanoorti
TGTATTTTTAAGACTGGGCAACTCATATATAGAGGCTAATGACATTGCATCACTTGATGTGAAGTCCTTATCCTCTATATACAAGTTGCCCCAGACCAGAAAATACTTCAGTGCAAACTTTATTTGCTTACACTTGGATAAAGAATTAAACCAAGTGTATAAATTTCTTGGTATCTTTAATTTGTTGTATAACCAAGTGGGGAAAACTTCCAACAACTATCTTCACTTCCTTCATTTTCAGAAGAACGTAAGAAAGACAAAATTGCTCCCTTTTGACTATTAGCTGTCTTTCCTTTTCTCTGAGTCGTTTTCTTTCACTAGCTCTGGATTCTAACTTTCTTGGCATCATTATGTGTATTGTACTATCAAAAGCAAAATAAATATTTATTAAATCCAATACAAAAAAAATAAATAATTACGTTAAAAGCTAGAAAATACAAAAATAGAAACAGTAGTATCTTGGTTTTGTTAAAAATAAATGAGTAACAGTAAAATAAGAATAATAAATTCATTGAAAAATATATTCTTACAGACTGTGACAAAAACTTTAACGATATAATCAGGTACATACACTTGTATACTGCTTTAGAAATACTAGCCAAATAACAGTAACTAAACTATCAGTTGTTACACGTGCATATGAATGACACGGCCGAGGTGGATGAAATAGCCAGACCACCCCAGCATTTTTCATGGATCAAAACTTTGTCAGCATTCTACCTTTTATCATGCAATTATTCCCCCCCCTCCATCATTAATCCCTGAATGGCGATTTTAGAGCCATTAACGGGATTAACTGTGGTGGAGTGACCTTTGTTTTTCTTGTCTTTACATGTACTTTGTTACTTGGAATTTCCTTTATAGTCCTACAATGTTTGATTGTGAGGCAATTTATATATTGTCCCAAACATAAAAACGAATTTCACATGTGCAAAATGAATCAACCGTAAAATGAGATCAGCCTTTACAATGAATCTATTTGGTAATAGTAAATTTGGTGTATTTTATTCTTCAAATCAGTGCAACGTAACAAGACAACTTTATGTTCTTTCACTTTACTGACAATACAGAAGAATTTTTTTTCACAAATTTTGAAATGCTTGTTCAAATGTAAGGTTTTAAAATGTGGCCCCATAGAAAGTGAGGCCCCAGTTTGCGCCTTATGGTAAATGCATTTACCATAAGGCGCAATAATTTACAATAATTACAAGAAGCAATAATTTTCTTGTAATTTTCACTTATGTCTTCACAGGAACAATGTTCTCCTACACAGATGCCAATGTGAAAAAAAAGGACCAAGCTGAATGGAATACTTTTTCCCATCTTACAAAATTTAATGCTGAAGCAGTCAGCCAAACACCTATCAGTGAAGCAGTCCTAGGTATGTAACATTGTATTGTGCATGAAGTAACATTCTGCAATTCCATAAACATCTTCATTTCTACTCTATCCAAAGCCTTGAAACCCAGAATGCCAGGCAGCCAAAATAGATCAAGATAAGGAGGAACTAAAAAGAGCTCTTTTGCTGTCTCACTCTAGCACAGTAACTCCTGATGACATCCATTACAAAATAATAAAACATCTTCTTTACCACAACAAACTTAATAGCTTTTAAATGTGCTTGGACCAAACAAGTGGCATGAGATGTTAGAGTGAAAAACAATCATGGATCCAATTTAAGTCATCAATTAAACAAACAACCAGTGCAAAAATTGTATGGGATAAAAATGAAAGGTAGATACAGAACACATCATTTGTCTATCCTGAAGTGTAATTGATATATTGCTGCTGATCCCAAAGCTATTGCAGAGACTTGGAGAAAATGTTTTGCCAGAATCTCACCAACAGCTTCATATTCCCCCCTGGATTTTTAATATTGGAAGAGCTACAAGAGAAACAGTGACTAAGCTTTTCTAAAAATGAGTTAGGGCTGTACAATCATTTGTTAAGGAGAAACAAAAAAGAGCTCTTTTAACAGCTCACTCTAGCACAGTAAATCTTGATGACATCCATTATGAAATGATAAAACATCTTCATTATCGATAATTTTCTATGAATCTCCTATTAATATACAACTGAATACTTATAAAGGAAGAGTTTCCAGATTCTTGGCATAAGTCATTTGTCACTGCCATTCCAAAACCAGGAGAGAATCCAACACAAACAAACAATTATTGTCCTATTGCTCTGACCAGCTGTCTGTAAGATCTTGGGAAAAAATGTAAATGCAAGGCTTCTATGATACTTAGAAAACAACAACTTCTTTCCAACACTAGCAATTGTAGAAATTAATCAACACTGAACCATTTGATTCATTTGGAAACGAGCATAAAGAGACACTTCCCTGAAGCAAGAACATCTGGTTTCAGTCTTCTTTGACATGTAAAAAGCTCATGACACAGCCTGTAGATATGGTACATTAAAAGACTTCTTTAATCATGCTCTCAGGGAACATCTCCCTATTTTTATTAAAAACTTTCTATCTAGCTGAGTCTTTCAAGTCCAAGTAGGAAGCACATTATCTTGCCCATATCGTCAAGAAGAGGGTGTTCTCAAAGTTCTGTCTTAAGTGTGATACTCTTTGCTATCAAAGTTCATTTAATCACTGAACAGCTTCCTCCCAAAGTAAGCAATGCTCTGTTGATGACTTCATAATTTACTGTCATTGCTGCAATATGATGGTAAATGAAAGACAACATAAACATTGTGTCTCTTCATGGGCTCGTAGTAATGGGTTCAGATTTTCAACAGAAAAAAAACTGTTTACACTTCTGCTGAAAACTTATCCTATATCCGAATCCTGATTTATGAATGGGACCGAGAATCATTCCAGTAGCACCAAAGACCAACTTCTTGGGCTCATCTTTGACAGAAAGCCGACATTCCTTACACACATTCATCAACTTAGGAAGTGCAATAAAGCATTCAATATCCTTCACACTATCTTCTACAGAATGAAGTGCAGATCAATGTTCCTTGCTCTGCCTTTATTGTGCACTTGTATGTACCAAGCTTGATTATGGGTCCCAGGTTTACAGTTCTGCAAGGGAGAGTATGCTCCGATGGTATGACCTTATCCATCAGAGGATACAAATGGCTACTGGTGTTTTTTTTTTTTTTTTTTTTTTTTTTTTTTTTTTTTTTTTTTTTTTTTTTTTGCACATTGACCATTCAAAGTCTTTACACTGAACAACCAAATGAACCTGCTCTATCACTTAGACGAAAACAGTTGTCTGTTTACTATGCCTTAATATGGAGCATCTATCTGTATGAACTAATATCTTTTCTCTGCATTAGGAAGCTGAATATTAAACATGTCAGACTGCCTTTGTCCCTTTGGTATGCAAGTATAAGGATATTATGCAAGCTATTAGCATGAATGTTGACAGTTACCTAACAGCATTCCTTCATGGTAAGTTTGTACTCTATCCTGCAACCTCACACTGTGTCTATTAAGATAATCCACCAACCATCTACATCCATATTTAATGTACACAGTGCTATACCCTCTGATTTTCTTCTTAATCTATACTGATGGTTCAACATCTGACATCTCTGTTGGTTGTGCTGCTGTTTCCTGGCATTACTACGATTACAGCAATTATGCAGCAGAGTTGCATGCCATTCAGCTTTCACTTGTGTATATCAAAAGAAAACCACTACCAGAAGTGCATAATTTATACAGACACACTCTTTACAAGCCATCTCATCTTCTGTATGTAATCCACATCCAGTACACTGTAAAGTTTTACAACTGCTGTACAAAATGAGAACATTTAATTTTTGAGGTTCAGTTGTGCTGAATTCCTAGCCACATTGGGAGAAAGAAAATGCGATTGTAGATGCAGCTCCTAGATTAGCTCATACTTTTTTTTAGCATACTGTTTGACAGTACCATATACAGACTACAGACACATTATAAGATCAAAGCTAGTCATTATAAGATCAAAGGTTATAAGATATAAGATCATCATGGCAGGAAGTATTGACAAACAAATAACATGAGATTACGCCTGAAATTTAGCATTGGCAGTCTAGTCAATGCAGAAACAGAAGAGAGGAAGTTGTTCTTGCTAGACTCCACATAAGTCACAGTTGTCTTACAATCTTAGTTAGTGAGGGCTGATGACTCACCTATGTGTGAAAAATGCAGATGTTATCAGACTTGGACAAATTGTATGACAAGTAACTTTTTGCTATTGCAATGAAACAGGTAATTGAAAAATTCAATTATGACCTACTGGAATTTAGTTTTGTTATGTAAAAATCTGGTTCTGGCATATGACAACTGCTAAAGCCTTTCTTCTTTAAAATCATCTCTAAAAAGAATTCAGTGCTTCTTCCCAGGTTTTAAATTGTCCTCTCAAATACACCTGGTTATGAATTCTATTTATATGTAGATTCTGCATTGCTTAAATTTAAGCACATAACATATTTGCTAATTTATCTCTTTTTGACCACTTATTAATACCTTGTACTGCTGTAATCTTTGATATGGAACAGTATGATATGTGTTATCCTTGTGGCAATAAACCATCAATCAATCAATCAAACCTCTCACATTAGGAGGGGGGGGGGAGTTAATTCAACAGTGGGAATCTACAGGTTGATTTTCATCATCATTCTTTCTCCTGCAAGTCAATTCATATACTAAGCTTCATTATTGTCTTTATTATTATTATTATTATTATTCAGGCCTCCAAGGAGTCAAAAGACTCATCGAGAGAGGTCCTTCCTAAGACATAAAGTCTGTCAAGACTCATCGAGGAGAGGTCCCCCCCTGAGAAACAAAGTCTATCATACCACTCTTTAAACTCACTGACCGTTCTCGCTCCCACCACTCCATCAGGCAATGCATTCCATGGCTCAACCACCCTCCACACAAAGAAACCACTCCTTACCCTCTTGCTCACAGTTTCCTTTCGTAACTTCCAGGTTTCTGAACTTCAATTCCCTATCAACCAAAATACTCAAATCTTTGCATCCATTAACTTTTTCTAAAGCACAGTTATATCCATCTAATATTATCTTCTTACCAAGCTGAATATACTTGCATTTATATTAAATTTTAAATGCCACCATTTACTCTTCTAATATTTCAAGGTCATCCTGCAGTGAACTCAGATTATTCTTAGTGACTACTCTAACCAATTTAACAGTAAATACACTAAACAACAAGCATTGTAATATATATACCCCACTCATTAGAATCTTGTTCTTTGAAGACTCGCCTACAAAAACTAGATATCTTATGTTGTCTGTCAACCAATTCACTATCCATCTAAGTGATCAATACCTATATAGCACATTTTTAATCAGTAGGTTCTTCTGTGAGTAACATCAGATATTTTGCTATGATCCAAATATATCAAGTAAGCCATTACCTTGATCTACTTCCCCCATGAATTCATCAAAAAAAGAAAGGAGGTATATCATAACATCTGCATTCATTTTTAAAAAATGGTGGAGACTGCTACTCTGTTAAGAATAATAACTTTAATTTCTCACCATTAATATTAAGGTCGTTATCTAGACACACACACACAGAAACAAGTTGCACAACAATTCAAACAGTATGCCAAAGTAATATTAATTTGATCAACTGCTATTATAATCACCTGTGCTCTAGTGGGAAAAAAAACAAAAAAACTACATCATCTTTTTATGTGGCCATAACAGATCTCCCCATAACAAAACCACATGTGCATTGCATATTCTGGATATGATTCATAACACTAAGAGGAATTACTGGTCTATAATTGTCCACTCAACACACAAACAAATCTTATTTGCTGACACTTGAGTAAAGGATTCAAACAAGAATATTTTTTGTCCATTTTAACTGGACAAAATATATTTTTGTTTTAGTAGCCAAGTATTCTAGCAACCATAAAAAACATTTTACAACTATATGTAATATTTTAATATGGTGATACACCATTTTACTACTTATATAAAATATGGCTTCAACACTGATTTAATCTCAATGTCTTCTTGAGTTTAGCTTCCACTGATGAGACCTCAATAAAGGTCAAAATCTGTCTGAGTAATGACCCAGCCCATAATGTATAGCAACATGCACATCCAAAAGGAAAAATACTGTGCATTTCGGGATGCTACTGAGCAAGTGATGTAAAAGAGCCTCTATATACAAGGAGCTGCTCATGGATATCAGTCATATCTTGTTCAGAACTGTATTTGTTTCAGCATTAATATCAACCAGACCAAAGTGGTCCCTGATAAAAAATCGAGCATATCTAAAACAGCCAAAGTTAAAAAACTCAAAAATCCAGAAAATGCCAAATACAGAAAACTTGCCCCTCCTGCTCAAATGGCTTCTGGTCCTCACTAAGGCTATAACTGCACAGCATGCTTTTCTTCAGATGTTTTTGTTTCCAAGAGAACTAAATATGGAGATGCAAGCAGACAAAACTTGGATGACTTCCCAGAATTGGGAAGTTTAAGATAGCTATTATTGCTAAGGCTCGGTCTGTAAATGTGGGCTTCACAACTTCCTTTATATAATCTTTTAAGTAAAAATAACTTTTGGGTAAGACTAGTTTTATTGCAGTGAATTCTATGCCTAGTAGATAAGGCAAGACTGACCAAACCAGACTTATCAGACATGAAGGAAAATATAATCCTGATGTTCAAGATGAATTTGAGCTGAACAGTCAGTCTGTCCAAAACAACAAAGGCCATTTGAGCACAGGATTCTGTCAATTCCAGGATAATAAAGTAGATGATATTTATATAAAAACACAAACTGGGTTTAACAGGTCTGAGGTTTTTTTTATTTTAAAGCAATAGCCTACTAGTTTTTCTGATTTGACTGTTGGCTTTGTCTGGGTATATAAGGTGAAAAAACAACTTAAAAAAGATCAAAAACAAACTAAGGATATCAGTTTAAAACATAAACGAATGTTAAATATTATCTACATTCAAATAACACACTACATCAAACACACAGAGCGTGTATCTTATCAGTCATAGTTATACATGTATGATCTATAATTGGCAGCAAAATTGAACTCCAATGTGTTGAGCGATCTTATGAAACTTCCATGTCACAAAGGATCATCCCTTGGTTTCTGTTCAGGCTACCTCTTGAACGGATAACTACTTCAGCTTCTTTGATGTTGCAGGAACGAAAATCTTCTTCGAAGTATGGCATAGTACTATCATCCCATTCGATGTTACGATTGGTATTAGAAAAATGGAGCGCCAAGCCAGAATTGTCTTCTCTGTTGTTATTAACGTCCCCAACATGTTCTTTTTCTCTCTAGACTTCTAGACGTTCATCCTATATAATTGAAACCACAAGAGCAGGGAATGTTGTAAACTCCAGGAAGTTTATAGAAAGCATTTTTGTCCTTAGGTGATCTTAACAAGTTGCGGATTGTCTTTATTGGCTTGAAAGCCACTCGGATCTCATAAGGTTTGAGCATTTTGGCAATTTTCTGTGAAACAGATCCAGCAAAAGGGATAGAAATTGAAGATCTGTAGTGTGTATCTTGAGTTTGTTGTTGGGAAGGGTTAGAGAAAAGAATCTTATTTATTAAATTTTTTCGATAGCCATTGTTTACTACAGTTTCAAAGATGAGGTCTAATTCATCTTTAAAAGTTTTGTCATCTCTTGTGATGCAAGATGCTCTCTTTTTCAACGTATGTAAAATACTCAACTTTTGTGAAGGTGAATGTGATGTAGAAAAATGCAGGTAACACCAGTGTGGGTCAGTTTACAGTAAACCTTTAGGTCAATATTGCCATCCATTTGTTTTGTGATTAAGACGTCTAGAAACGGTAATTTTCTTTCTCTTTCGAGTTCTGTTCTCTGTATGTGTCCATATGATGAAAATATCATACATGTATCTCCACCATATTGATGGTTTTGGATCTAATTGTGACAAGATGTCTTTTTCAAACTTCTCCATAAACAAATCAGCACATGGGGAAGATAGAGGGCTACCCATGGCAAGACCTGATAGTTGTTTATAGATCTTTCCACTCCATTTCAAGTAGTTTGAAGTGAGACAATGTCTATAAAGATGAGTAATATCTTGAGGAAATAGATTGTCTATGATGGTTATGACTTCATCTACTGGGACATTGGTAAACAAGGACACAATATCCAGGCTAGCAAGAATATCTGTTTCTGAATGGAGATGTTTCTCAGCTTTTTAATGAAATGTTGTGTATTTCTAATATATGTGTTCATATTACGAATATGTGCTTTCAATATTCGTAACATTGAAAGCACATATTCGTATAGTAGGTATGTAGGAGAGTTAATTCAATCTACTATTGGACAAAGAGGTATTCCGTTTTTGTGAACTTTCGGTGAACCATATAATCAGTGTCAGTGGATGTAATGACTTCAATTTCTTTTTGAGATTTATCGGCCAATTGTCCATATTGCATAATATGGTTGTTTGTTTCTGTGTGGTTCGTCCGGATGGGGCCTGAATCTAATTCACAATAAGTGGATATGTCTGAGAGCAACTCTGAGATCTTTGATTTATAATCTCTGGTGTTTAATATTACGGTGGAGTTTCCTTTGTTCACCTCAAGAATAATTATTCCACTGTTTTTCTTTAAAGTTGTTAGTGCTCTTTTTTCGGAGGGGGGGGATGTTTCTTTTCGGTGGTCGCGAAGATGACAGAAGCAGAACTACTTGAATTCCTAACTAAAATAAATTCGTGTCATCAAAATATCAAGTTTACCTTAGAACTCAAAAGAGAAAGAAAATTACCGTTTCTAGACGTCTTAATCACAAAACAAATGGATGGCAATATTGACCTAAAGGTTTACAGCAAACCGATCCACACTGGCCGTTACCTGCATTTTTCTTCATCACATCACAAAAGTTGAGTATTTTACATATGTTGATAAACAGGCATCTTGCATCACAAGAGATGACAAAACTTTTAAAGACTGATTAGACCTCATCTTTTAAACTCTAATAAACAATGGCTATCCAAAAAATTATATAAATAAGATTCTTATTTCCAACCCCTTCCAACAATAAACTCAAGATACCACTACAGATTGAAGATCTGTAGTGGTATCTTGAGTTTATCTGTAGTGGTATATTCAAAACTGCTAAAATGCTCAAACCTTATGAGATCCAAGTGGCTTTCAAACCAATAAAGACAATTCGCAACTTATTAAGATCACCTAAGGACAAAAATGCTTTTTATAAACATCCATCTAGAAGTCTAGAGATAAGAAAAAAAAAAAGAACATATCAAGGATGTTAATAACAACAGAGAAGACAATTTTTTGCTTGGCGCTCCATTTTTCTAATACCAATCATAACATCAAATGGGATAAAAGTACTATGCCATATTTGGAAGAAGATTTTCGTTCCCACAACATCAAAGAAGCTGCAGTAGCTATCTGTTCAAGAGGTAGCCTGAACAGAAATGGGAAAGTCTCATAAGATCGCTCAATACATCAGTGTTCAATTTTGCTGCCAATTATAGATCACACATGTATAACATACATGCTCCATGCGTTAGATGTAGTGTTTTATTTGAATTTGGATAATATTTAACATTTGTTTTGTTTTAAACTGATATCCTTAGCATGTTTTTGATCTTTCTTTAAGCTGTTTCGTCACCTTGTATGCCCAGACAAAGGCAACAGTCAAATCAGCTATTACTTTAAAATAAAAAAAACCTCCAACCAGTGAAACCCAGTTTATGTGTTTTTGTATATAATCAGTGATCAAAAAGAACATTACAAATTAGATACTTATGTTTCAGAGATCCTAGAAAGGAATTTAATTTCCAAACTGGATGGAAAGAAATTTGTAGGTTGATTTGTTGAAGAAGTCTTGCAATTCTTTTTTCTGATACTTTACTTCATCCAAATCCTCCTCTAGAAGAGGAGGAGGATTTGAATGAAGGCCATAATCATTAATTATTTTGTTAATCATTTTGGTATTAATTATGGCCTTCATCCAAATCCTCCTCTAGAAGAGGTTTCTAAAATTTCCATTCGATATGCAAAGTAATCTTTATAATTACAGTTTGGAACATTTCTGAAATGAAAGATACATTTGAACTCATTGTTTTGGTAATTTCCTTGAAAGGCTCCAATAAATTCAGCAATGATTCCATTAAAGACCACTAATTTAAGATGAACACATTTACATTTTTGTCAATGGTACAGATATTTAATGCTTTTTTTTTGTTGTTCTTATTTGTTGTAACATAAAAAATACAAGTTACACATTTTTTTTTTCATATTATATTCCTGCACATGAAAGCAGAAGAGCCTATTGCAAACAAATGTCATATGGGCAGGAGTCTGAAGAGAGAGAGGGAGAGAGAACACCATCTACCATTACATGTAGGAATTGATCTGAGAGAAAACTGGCAATCCAATTAAAGGATGGAGGCAGTCCAAGTGATGCTAACTTGTTGAGAAAGTCTTTTTGTAGGTCAGAAGATCTCCTGTGTATCTAGATTGGTGAAATCCATACTGGTAGTCAGTTAATTAGATAGCAGTTCAAGAAGTTGACTACTGATAACCTTCTCCATTACTTTAGACAGGACCAGATGCTATCATGGTATCCAAGTTACTCATGATTCTTCTGTCTTTCTGGCCACAGGAGGCACGAGATGCAGTGTTCTATGATTAGCACAAATGGACAAAAGTTGCACCCAACAGTTTTGGTGAAGGAGTCAGAAGGTGCAACTACCAGTGGCATATGTGCAGCTAGTTTTCTACATTAATCCTTGTTGAATTAAACTTTGCCCTTTTCAAGGTGGTTTTACGAGTGTCGTGGAGAACTGCATAATCTGTAAGGAGCTGGTGTTTTAGTTTCAAGCAACTTGTGACAGACTATTTGCTTTTCTTGGACCATCCTTTCTGGAGAACTGTGGTTTTAGATATGGATTGGGAATTTTGAACAGTGAGGAATGAAAGTTTCCATTCCAACATGGATAGCAAGTGCATTTTGAACTAACTTTATATGGCTAACATTTAATTTGGTTTGAATATTGTAATTTTGGGCATGCAGCAGGTGAATCGTTAAAATCTCTTACTATTTTTTTATACCTTGCTTTTAAATTTGAAAAGATAACTGTGCATTAATAGTCCATTATTGCTACCAGCATAAACACAAAATGCTTAAGATTTCAGCATCACTAGACCCTCTTAACAATATTGGCACCATTTCTCAAACCATTGCATGAATGTGTGAAATGTGTATTTCTTTAATCACCTTGTATGACTTCCAAGAAAATGCTGACAATTCAAAATTATGATTATATTGAAAGTTTGTATCAAGCTAGTGCTCTGTAAAGCTAATGAAACTTTCATTTATGTGCTGGCAGGTACATGTACTTAATATAAGAGAAATATACACTGCTTGGAAAGAAGTCAATGGATACCACAGTGTGATCAACAAACAGACATGGGGCCCACCTTAATAAGATGCAAGATCTCCTTTCACTGCAATAACTGACGCAATCCTATGGGACATACTTTCAACTAACATACGTTAGTAATCTATGGGAATTTTGAACCATTCATCCTGTAGGCATGTGATAAGGTCCTGGACTGTTGTGGGTGAGACATCCCTTGACTTCATCCTACAGATGTTCAACAGGGTGGAGATCATGTTTTGTGAAGGCCAGTCAAGTGTGGTGATGTTCGTGTCCACAAACCACACAGTTACAGCAGCAGCCTTTTGACATGGTGCATTGTCTTGTGAAAGAGACAATGGTCAGTTCTATAATGCAGCAATCCTATGGGACATACTTTCAACTAACATATGATAGCAATCGATGGGAATTTTGGACCATTCATCTTGTAGGCATGTAATAAGGTCTAGCATTAGCTTTACAGAAAAAAATGCCACAAAGTAGGAAGCATTGCATTGTGCAGGATGTTCAGATACCTCTCAGAGTTCAATGTTCATGGCACCACAAACAGAGATCCGAGACCAAACCAGGAAAAAGAGGACCATACCATCACACAACCACATCCAAATTTTAGAGTAAGGTTATGCACTTGATAAGAGACATTCACTGGACGTCTGCCACACCTGTCCATCTGCTAGTGTAAAATCGTGTATAGAAGGATTTTTATACAAAAATGCCTTATGTACTGATTTTACTGAAAAACGAAATTCTATACAATATACTTGTGATTAATCAGCAAAATTTGTTATGTTTAGTAATATAGAAATAAATTTTTGTGAATTGTTAAATAGTGTAACCGCCAAAATTTAGTAAAAGAACAAAGAAAGTTAAATGTGAAATAATTTATGGCAAAAGAAAGTTCCAGATGAAGATATTTCCAGACGGATTATCTTATTAACTTATGACCTGGGTCAATTACAATCGCGAAGGTCAAATATGTACAGGAGTTTCCCGCCTTAATGCAACGACGGAAAAATGTGGTGGTGCAGACCCACGAAATAGCCATGGGATTAAAATGTAGCAGAACCCAAGGTCAAGTGAGCCAGATAAAAGGGGGTTGCTGCGACGACAGGGACATGATGAGAGGTTATGCTGACAGAGACGATGAGAGTGGATACGGCAACGGAGGTCAGAGGTTACAGAGTTGCAAAGAAGTTTTGCCGATCGTCTTCAGGTGGAAGGCCATGCAGAAAGAGAGGCCGATTCAATGTGTGTGGCAGAATAAGTTTGTTTTCGTTCCGTTTTGGATCCAGGTTTGGGAAAGCTGCCCCAACTCAAGGTCTGAGTCCTGTTCCAGCCGATAGATGCCAGAAGTGCGAGACAACTAATTTGAGTTGTGTTTGAAGAAGGTTATTACTGGATTTTCATGCAGCCAAGTTTCTGATGTTCGCAAAGTAAGAAGTGATCTCCAAACTCCTGGAAAAAGGTACCCATGTGCGTAGCCAAGATTGGAAAGTAACAGAAGAAAGAGAATTCAAGAATCCATGATAGTGGACTAGACTACTATTTCAAAGTAAAATCTTTATATTGTTTTTACTAGAGACAGAATTGTGATGGTGATTTGTCTGAACTTTTCTTTGTAATAATGAATGAGGACTATTGGCATTAAGCTAATCTTTGAATTATCTTGTTCAGGTATATGAGAGAAAACTTAGCATAATTTAAGGTGAAATATTATGTGCTTAATATTGTTGGTATTAGCTAAGCCTGCTTTTGTTTAGAATGAAAGAATTGCTCTGTGTGTGTGTGTGTGTGTGTGTGTGCGAGTGAGTGAGTGATTAAGTGTTAACTAAAGAAATATCATAGACAGGTTGTTTTGCAAGGATTGTTTACCTAAGAGGTTTAATTGTATTTGTATTCATGAGTTGCTAGAAGTATAGAGCCAGAGAATTAATTTGTAATTTTAATATTAACCTTTTTGTACTTTCTTTGAATATGAATAAATTGTTTTCTTGTTTAAATAATTTGCCTGGTTCCTACTTACCAATGCACTGCTCATAAAATTCGAATCTGTGTGTCCTAGAGTTGAATAGCCACTACTGTAGTATAGAAGTTTTACGTTGCTAGATTTAGTATTAAGTAAGAGAGAAAGGTTCCATGTTTTACTGTGTGCTTTTCTTTGGAAGGATATTCATTCTCCTATCCACGAATTTTGGTCACGCAGCTAGAAATGAAATAAATTTCCAAAATTCAATTTAGAAAAACGCCATTTGTTCAGACGAAGAGATTTGCTACAGCCAGAGGCAAAATCTTAGATCTGAAGGTTTTGCACACGTGAACAATATTTGCAGCCTTGAGACAAAAAGGAAAGAGGATTAAAATTTAAGAGATTAAATCAAAACAATGGGTTATATGCTCGGAAATATGACTGTATAAGTTAATGTTTAAGTTAAAATAAAGAGATCTCTTGAAGATAAGTTTTGAATAGTATAATATCGTAAATTTTACAAAGGCGCAGCAGACAAACGATTTAATAAGATAAGATTTAATTATCAGAAATAATTTAACAATAGGTAGAGGGGTGTAGCATGATTTGTCACTCCATAACACAGCTTTCCAAATGCTCTTTGCACCACTGAAGACACCACTGCATGTTGATTTGGGTGATGTTGTGGTTTGTACATTGCAGTTCTACCATAAAAAGCATGTTGTGTGCCTCAGTTCTGAATGGTTTTGTGCAGATTTGTTTTCCAGTCGATGCCCAGAACTCCGCATTCAATGGATCTGCTACAAACATGTGATTTGTTACATGGCATAATGTACCTTGTCCATGGGGTTGTCTGTTGACTTCTTTCCAAGCAGTGTATATTGGCATGACAGTTTTTTTTAAAAGGAAATTTATTCATCACATAACTTTCTTAATGATAAGTAAAATCCCAAATGCAATTCTGTATGATTTGGTTTCGAAAATTTGGTTTACATAAATAAATCAGTTGGTTTCTGACAATATGAACAGGTGTAACAACATTTTTTTTTTTTAAATTGAAAATTTCAAATAGCTTGCACCTATGCAAAATTGAGTCTGTGAAGGGGAGGTGTTTTTCGTCATTTAGGGTTGTTTTCATTCCTTTTGTTTTTAAGCAATTAAAATTACTTATGACTGACTCACTAAATATAGTACATAGCCTCCATCTGCATATATAATTAGTGATACAATAAAATTTCTACTTCGTTTTGCTTGTATCTGTGATTTGATGGAGAGGTGATGTTTTTCACAACGCAGACATTTTCATTCATCTGCAGAAAGAATAGATATAGTGAAAAGGACTGCATCTGGATAATCTCTATCAAAATATTTTTTAAAATAGTAATACATCCCTGATATGCTAATATTTTGATAGAGATTATCCAGATGCAGTCCTTTTCACTATATCTATTCTTTCTGCAGATGAATGAAAATGTCTGCGTTGTGAAAAACATCACCTCTTTTTAAAAAAGTAAGCTGTTCATAATGATCATTATTAAGTAGAAAATTCTTCTTAGAAAACAGAAAATAAAATATAAATAGAAAAAACAGAACCTGTATGTTGTACTATATAACAAGCACAACAAACTGCACAGGATAAATTTCTAACTTGGCACTCCATCCACATACATATAAATCATGCCATATACCTAGAGAATCATATCATCGACATTATTCAATGGATATGACTTCCTCCATATAATCATTTACTAAGTTTACCAATGTATACAGACAGTGTGTAGGTTTTCTGTAGATAGTATAAGAGATAACTATCTGGAAGTCTGGCACCTAATGTATCTAAAAACAGTAAACAACAGCTGCATTCAAGTTCTAGAGTCAATTTTTTTTTCTAGAGTTTCATTATTCAAGTTGCTAAAAATGTATCAAAGGTATCATGGCCATGTGGCCAAGTGGGGGGCTTACTGCTTTTTCTCCAAAAGTTTCCAAGAAAAAAAATTTCAAGCAGCAGTGAGTGAAGAGACCATTGCTATTCCTTCACAATTTGGAGATAAATTTTATTATCATTATTCGTGACATCCAAGGCATCCGAAGACTCATCGCAGGAGGATGATTGCATCTCAAAACAAAAGAGTGAAATCAGGGAAGAAGAATGCCTTTCTAATCAAGCCAAACCAGGGCAGCAGTTAATGTATATCCTTTTTATGTTTGTTTTGTTTTAGAATTATTCCTTTCTTTGAATTACTTTGAAAAAAGAAAAGCTAGTCTGAATTTTTTTTTTAATTTTTAACATATCTTTTTTTGTTAAGCACTATTTAAAAACATTACTTACCAAACTTGATATCCTATCAAGGTTGTCGAAAAAATACTTCACACTGTCACCCTGCATTAAAAATTATGGTTAGCCTTGTTTTTTTATCTCTTAAATCTTTATATGTATATATTACTGCACAAACATGAAATGAAGGAGAACTTGGAATACTTAAAAGTGTATCACTCTGATATAGCAAATATTTTGTGGTTAAACCAGTGTAAATTAGTTATCATTAAAATTGTAACATATAGAGAAACATTCCCAGCTGTCATACACTTTGGCCATGTTTTTTTTTTTTCCAATCTAGTCAATCATGCAAATCTTAGATATTACAGTGATAACTATTTCCAATTAAAATATACAGAACATTGACATGTTATAATACAAAAGTAGCATGTTAAGCAGAAGAGAAATATATAAAATCATATAAAATCAATCAAAAGGTTTAAACAATATCCTAGGAGCCTTAGAAATCTGAAGCATTCTTTCAAGATTACTTTTGCTATACCAGGAGAAAAATAGTGACTGGTGCTGTGTTACTTGCTACATTTATTTCAGCCATCTTGAACATTCAAAAGCACTCAGAAATTTGTTTTATTGTTTCCCATTTATAAAGAAAAAATAAGTATGCAATGTACCTAAAAAAGAAGGCAGTGCATCAAAACAAAACACATATACTAACATTCATTATGAAAATATTATAGATTTAGGACTAACTAGAGTCCCTCACAATCAGTCATAATTATTACCAAAGTTGAATATCTGTGTGAATCATAATTTAATAAGTATGGTATTTTCATCACCTATATCAATAAACACCATGAAACACTAAATTCTACATTAAAAACTACATTAAACTAATAGCAAAAGCAATTGTTTGCACTAAAGCATGCAAAATATATGCAAGTTATAACTCATGCTGTTGTTTTTTGGAAGTTTTTCCAAATGCTCGGAATAGCTGAGAATGTCTCAAAATTTGCCAAGGTGGTCGCCGACCTCCAATAGGAGATGGCACTCAAAGAAGAAGAAGAAATTATATCCATGGTTTAATCCTTTATCCAAGTGTAAGTAAATAAGTTTGCACCCAAACTATTTTCAGAACTCAGGCAACTCATATAAAGAAGTTAATGACTTTGCCTCACTTGCCTTAGTATCCCATAATAAAAAACACATCTCCTTTACAGCCATGTATATAATGCTATGCATTATGGGAAGGTTCACTACCCAGACCAGTTTCAAACTTTACTGAGGTCTCTTCAGTGGGAGCCAGACCCGGAGGTGATACTAAGCAGAACGCAGAACAATACTGGTTTGATGGGTGAAGCATAAATGTTTTTCATATTCCCCTTTGTCTGAGAAGGAAAGTTCTTTGAGTGGAGAATTATTGAGCTTTAAGTTTGCCCTGAAAGGACAGTGGGTTTAGTTGTGTTCAGCTGAGCATAGAATTGACTTGGGTCTTTTGTATTTGCAGATTTCTGCTTCATTATAGTCTGAAGCTTGCTTGATCAAAGGGTTTGGATGATTATTTGTCTTGATGAAGAACTTTACCGCTAGGTCATGGAGGAGGGATGAGATGTAGGGAATGTTGACTTCTCTGTGAATCTGGGAGTTTCTATAAACCACGAGGCATCTAAACTCATTCTCAGGCATTTGTTCTGTATTCTCTGCAGCTTTTGAATATTTGTATTCGAGGAATGGCTCCATGCAGGAGATGCGTAAGTGATAACTGGGCGTATTACTGTATATGAGTAGTTTGTTCTGAGTGTCCAATTTGCTTTTTCTGTTGATCATGGGGTAGAGTGTGCAATTACTTTGGATGTCTTTGAGCTTATGGGTTTTATATGACTGGTGAATTTTAGTTTTTTGTCGAGCATTACGCCGAGATATTTGACTGCACTCTGCCATGGGATCTTAACTCCTAATAGATGTATATCTTCCTTGGTCTGAAACTTCTTTCTAGTGAACAGTATGGCTGAACTCTTCTGTGGGTTTGCTTGGATCCTCCAGTCCATCAACCATTTCTCTAATGTGTGAATACTACTTTAAAGTCCTTTGATGGCTAGTTTGGGGCTGAGAGATCTTGCTAATAATGCAGTGATTGTTGAGCTTGGGTTTTGAGGGATATCAGCTATGTAGACAGAAAATAGCAGGGGGGGGGGGGCAGGAGTGAGCCCCATGGCACACCTGCCAGGACCTTGCATCTGGTTGACACAGCTTCATTTATTTCGACTTGGATGAATCTGTCTTTGAGGTATGGGTGAATTATTTTTTACTAAGATTAGCTGGTATATCGAATGTGATGAGCTTGTAGAGATGCCACACCTTATCAAAAGCCTTTGCAGCATCTATAAAGACTGCAGCTGTGTGGAGGTTCCAGTTGAAGCCTTTGGTGATGAATTGAACCAGTCTGTAAATCTGTTGTACGGTAGTGTGGTTTTTTTCTGAATCCGAATTGCTCATTAGGAATTATACCTAGTTTATCCGTTTCTGATTGAAGCCTTGTAAGGATGACTTGTTCCACAGTCTTTCCAAGGCTGGACAGAAAACTGATAGGACTGTAGCTTTCGGGGAGCTGGGTGTTCTTTCCAATCTTTTTGATTGGCATGATATCTGCCATGTTCCATGTTAAAGGAAAATACTTGAGTCTCAGGATGGCATTGATCATGTTGACTAGATGCACAATGGCTTTTCTGGGAAGTAGTTTGATTATTTTGTTTGTGATTCCATCTGGACCTGTAGCATTATTGTTGTTCAGGTGGGTTATGATATTTATAACTTCTGCTGGAGAAGTGGGAGTGACAGGTTCTGGATCATCCTTTTGTTGTGTTATGGCCTGCTTGACTCAGCGGTGAATCTTGTAGATAAGATTGAATGTTCAAATTTTCATAAGAGGGGTTACACATTGAGTTTCCAAGCTGTCTACCAGAGACAATGCCTTTTCCTTGTCAGTATGAGCTATTCCCCTCTTGGTCTGAACTGGGGGTAAAAGCTGCCTTTTAGTGCGGAGGGTTCTCAAGAACTTCCAAATGGAGTTGTCCTCTGGGTTTAGCTTCGTTAGCTTGGATTCCCAATCTTGGTTTCGATGTTTTTGGAGAGCTTCACGGACTTGTCTATTTAGTTTATTCAGATTTGTTTTATCTTGTGGGGCTCTTGTGTTATGGTACCTCTTTCTGGCTTTGTTTTTCAATCTTATTAGATCCATGATTTCCTTGGGGATATCTGACCAATAGGGTGATAGACTGTAGTTTGAGTGACTGACTTTATTGCTTTTTTGATTTGACTGGTTAGGTTGTTTACAGCAAAGTTCTATCTCCTCTTTAGTGTGAATAACAGGGACTGGGCCAATGTGGTCAGGGAGAATTCTGGAGAGCTTGTCCCAAGATATGAAAGAGTGCGGAGGGGAGAAATGCTCGTGAACCGAGTTTAAGCAGAATGGGGTTGTGTTCGGAAGAAAGTTCATTTAATGTTTCCAACTGATGCTGGTATCTGATGTTTTTGAGGATGACTATGTCAAGTACATCTGAGCTTTCAGCTGAGCTGTGATGGGTGGGCTCTGTGGGTCCAGCTACAACAATAGAATTTTGTATTGAGTAATGGTTTAGAGTTCAACCTTTGTCGTTGACTGTGGAGCTATCCCAGGCTGCATGTTTGGCATTAAAGTCACCAACCATGATGATGGAGTCTATGAAGCCGATAATGGTGTCCAAGTCATATACCAGTAATAGAATGCTGGGTGGATTGTATACAGCATAGATTTTGATACTGCTGGCATTGTTGGTATGAACTTCAATGCCTGTTACATCTAGGTTCTTGGTTTATGGATTGGTCAGAACATTGTGGCTTAGATAGTTTGTAATGTATATGGCTGTACCTCCTCCACTGCTGGCGAGTCTGTCTATTTTGTACATAATATAATTCCGTAATTTGGGGTTATTAGCTGGCCTGAGATGTGTTTCATTTACTAATATTATGTCAGGATTGTGTCTGTGAGTGAACTCTTGCAATTCTAGAATTCTGTTACTCAGCCCATTCGTGTTCCATGCAGTGATCATGAGAGAGTTGGGATGGAATTTTCTTTTATTCATTATCGAGGGCTGTCAAAATTGAGTGGGTACCTTGCAGGAATATTTTCGTGGAGGATGGCGAAGGATTTTTCATGCTGAATTCTTATAACATTGTAGCTAGTGAGGCAGTTAATACTGATGTTAAATTAGAGCTGATTTGTTCACAAGATGGAACAGCCTTAGTTTGTGCGGCCTCTGCATAAGTTTTGGTTATTGCTGCAGTTTGTTTTCTTTCCCAAGTTGTCGAGCTGGAGATTATCTGGACCAGGGTGCAACCTGCATGGCTGCCTTGAGCATCGCTGTAGTGTGTTGGAAGGGTAATTTTTGCTGACCTGTGGTTCTTTGGTTGTGTAATGCATCCCTTGTAGTTGGCAGGGTGAGATCCTCCACAGTTGGCACATTTAGCTAGTGTGGATCTTGGCTTGGTGCACATGATGGTCTGGTGGCTCTCACTGCATTTTAAACACCTGAAATTTGCCTTGCAAAGTTTTTGGGCATGGCACCTATGGCACTGCCCAGCTGATGACTTTTTCCTTAGTGGTTCAGTAGAAATTCTGAGGCCACAGATAGCAGTCAGTTCATATATCTTTTCCTGTGCCTTGTCAATTTCTACGAGCACCAGTAGCATTGGCATCTGACCTGAGCATCCTGCTCACCTTTTACTGGGGTTAGGCCCTGACTCATAAGGTCAGCAGTGATTTCTTCAGAGGTGACACCTTCGGTTACCCCATACCTTGAGATTCTTTTCACTGGATAAAGCAAATGCATGATAAGAAGACTTTTGTTATCCATTAGTTTTGTCATTTGTCTGTAGTCAGTGACTGAGGCTGGCTGGATTTTGACTCCATCTTGATTTTTAGCCCAGGGATATGAGATTTTATGTTCCCTAAGGGCTGATGTGACAGTGGTCCATTTTGTCCTTGTCGCTTAGTAAAACAGGCGGAATCTTTTCAGTGTTCCTCAGGTCACCTGGTGTTGGTGAGTCTTCATCCATCTGGTCCTCTGTAGTTCTACATCTTTTGTTAGAATGCTCCCCTGTGAGTTGTTTTGACATGGGGATTTTGGTGACAGAGCAGTAATGAATTCTTCTTGTGATATCTCCTCCTCCTCTCTATCCTGATCGTTAGTTTAAATGTACTGCTTTATAAAACCTGGCCAGTCAGATGCAAGATTGCCTATTATGAGTTTCAGTACCTCTAGGGACTGCTCCTTATTAAGGATCTGGATCTGCTCCTTGATGTTTTCCATATCCGAGTGGCGATCTCCTGCCGGCAGAAATTGTTTGACAGCAGTATATGTAATCCCACAGGGCTAGGGGGCTGCCAGCAAAGAATCCTGTAGACCAAGGTGGTCTACTAGCAATATATAATCCTGCAGGGCTAGGGGGCCTGCCAGCAAAAGTCCTATAGACCAAGTTGTTCTACTAGCAATATTTAGTCGTGTAGCATCCTGCTAAATGGGGAAAGGAGTATCAGTATCTCACTTGGCCACAGATTGGAAACCTACCTTCCTATAAAACCTTAAATCCACCACTGGTCCTCATTACGGGTGGGGCCTGCCAGCCATTTGTCCTCTTGCATGTTTCATGCAGAGGGGGAGACAGTAGGAATCAAACTGTGTCAGCGGCAGTGCAATGTGAGATTTCTGAGAAACCTTGTATGCAATCAAATCAGGCTCTGTCTAAAATAATACATCCGTTCTCATCAAAAGCCAAAAGCAGAGCCCTCCCTCTCCTCCAGCACCTGAAAGCAGACAATTGGTGATACTAAGGTTGGAGTAATGCAGAAGTCATATTTTCATATACGAGTAGCCAAAAGGTGTCATACCTTATTATTAAAATGCTCTGGATTAGAGATAGTTGTTGAAAGTTTTTCCACTTGGTTATACTATAAATTAAAGATACCAGGGATTTATATACCTGGTTTAATCTTTTATCCAAGTGTAAGCAAACAAGTTTATGCCTGAAGGCACCCACTGATGAGACTTCAAGAAAGGTCGAAACCAGTCTGGGTAGTGACCCTTCCCATTATTCATAGCATTATACATATTCACAAAGAGATGTGCTTTGCATTATGGGATACTAAGGCAAGTGATGTGAAGTCATTAGCTCCTTTATACAAGTTGACCGAGTCCTGAAAATAGTTCAGGTGCAAACTTGTTTGCTTACACTTGGGTAAATGATTAAACCAAGTATATAATTTCTTGGTATCTTTAATTTATATGCTGCTGTTTGGCACAGGTGGTTCTTGGAAATAAATAAAGCTGTTTCTATTATAGGGACAGAGGATGGGGTAGGAACTACTAGATGGTTTCACTCTCACTTGAACATGTGTATGATTATTATATTTTATAAAGACTCATTCATTCCCTATAAGGAAAAACCTACTTCTCTTGCTAACCACTTATCTTACTGAACTTTCAGTAATCAACCCCTCATTCTTTTACTTCTTACCATGCACTTATATATCTCCCTTATCTATCTTATGAAATCCCTTCATTAACATGACTGCATCAAAAGTCATAAGACACTCCTTAGAGTGATTACAGTTTGGTGTCAATTTCCTAAATATCATGTGGGGAAAAAAAAAGGGGGGGACACATTAAATCAGCTAGCTTGCATTTCTGCTACTAAATTTTTCTTATTCATCACAAGACAAGTTAGTATAGTATTTAAATAAAGGGAATGAACTCGTTCAACTGATCAAATTCATTCACCCAAATATTATTGGAATAAGTGAGACATGGTTGGATAATGACAACATCCTGACAGGTATAGAGATTTAGGAGTAAATGTTTCTCATTAAGAGATAAATGCAAAAAAGGGAGGTGGAGTGCAGTTGATAATAGAAAAGGAGTTTTGTCGCCTATGCAAGGCAGAGATGCAAGGGAGGGTATAACAGTAGTACTGTGTGAAGTAGAAGTGGATAGAATGAAGTATTTAGTTTGATGTTGCTATAGACCTAGTAATATGGAAGGCAGTGACAATGAAATGTATAAGCAAAGTCGGGTAAATAAAAAAAGGGTAATCATTATAGGTGATTTCAATTCTCGTAATTAAGATAAAGAGATAGCACCTGAGACCATCTCCTTGGGTAATTACTGCATGTTTATACATAAATTAAAGCTGCCAAGAAATTATATTCCTGGTTTATCCTTTATCCAGGTGTAAGCAAACAAAGTTTGAGTGTGAAGTATCTTCACAATTAAGTCACTTGTATGAGGCTAATTACTTCCCATTAATTGCCTTGGTATTCCATAATGCAAAGTACACTTCATTTTGGGTGTATATAATGCTAAGAATTAGAGGAAGGGCCACTACCCAGATTAGCTTCAACTTTTATTGAGGTATGTTCAAGTGCAAGGATACCACTCCAAAAATTTAGTGATCTACTAGACCACTCTAAATCTCACTGAGTGATCCTTTAGGATCACTACTGAGCTCATTACTCCTGACCTGAATAACTCCAGGACAGAAAACTCAGCAGTGGCTCCACTAAGAGATAGGCAAAAACCAAAACTGCCACTGAGCAGAATCTTTCTACTCCCCAGAAAGCAAGTTACCCCAAAGATGAACATTAATAAACATTGCATCAATGGGAGCCAAACCCAGAAGTGAACCAAGGTTGAAGTAATGCAGAATTCATACATTTCCCATATACAAGTAATGAAATGGTGTCACACCTTATTAACATATTCTGGATCAAAGCTGCCTAGAAATTATATTTTTGGTTTATCCTTTACCCAAGAGTAAACAAAAAAAGGTGGGACATGAAGTATCTTCATGACTGAGCTACTTATATATAGAGCATTATATGCACCTTTTCACTACTTGTATGGGGAAATATTACTTCCACATTGCTTCAGCCTTGGTATCACTTCTGGGTTTGGTTCCCACTGAGACCTTAATAAAGGTCGAAATCGGTGTAAGCAGTGTCCCTTCCCATAATGCTTAGCATTACACACACACCCTAAAGGATGTGTGCTTTGCATTTTGGGATAGTAAGGAAATTAATGTGGAGTCATTAGACTCAATATACAAGTAGCTTGGTAGTGAAGATACTTCACATGCAAACTTCATTTGCTTACACTTGGATAAAGAACAAACCGAGAATATAATTTCTTGGCAGGTTTAATTTACTTTATAACCAAGTGAAAAAACTTTCAATATGTTCATGCTTAGGTATAGAGTTAAAACAAGAATATAATTTCTTTTCAATGAAAAAATGTATTGTAATAGAAAGAGAAAAACTTTCCACCAACAATTAGAGATGAGCAATATAGATTTTGTCTCTCTCATTCCATAGGCTCTCCTTATCACCCTTGCTCACTTGGACACAAGCCATTGAAAGGTTTAAAGAAAAATCATGTAACTACTCTAGATGCTTCCAAGGAAGTTGATCAGGTTTGGCAGAGAGGCTGATTTACAATGCAGAGTATAGAGGTAAAATTATCATCAAGTCACCACCTTATGGCCTGCCTTCTAAGGTAGTGAGTTGATTAACTCTATCCTCACATTCTTGAATGACAGTGGAGAAATTAGAATGATCTTGACATTAACTGCATTCAAAAATGTGTGAGAAAATGTAATCTAAGGAAGTTCACACTTAATCATAAGGAAAAGAGGAAAGGCATATCAGGCATTTGATGAAAAAAAAAAAAAAAACCTGAAAGGAGACCAGAATCTCAGTGGACTGCATTTAATAGCACCTTAGATCAAGATGCAACATCTGACAATACCACAGACCTGATAAATAACAGGCTAAAGGAACATGTGTTGCTACTGTGATATATCCATGTTCATATCTTGCATTTCAGCCTGCTCCATAAACTGCCATTCTATCAACCACCTTCATCCTCAGGACTGGGGCAACGCGTATATAGAAGCTAATGACTTCACATCACTTGCCTTAGTATCCCATGATGCAAAGCACATATCCTTGCAGACCGAGACCTTTCCCTTACAAACGGAAGGGTCTTGGTATCCTTAATTTATAGTATAACCAAGTGGAAAAACTTCCAACAACTATCTCTAATCCTGAGTATTTTAATAAGGTATGACACCTTTTGGCTACTAGTATATGAAAATATGACTTCTGCATTATTTCAACCTTAGTATCACCTCTGCGTCTGGCTCCCACTAATGAGACCTCAATCAAGGTCGAAACCAGCCTAGGTAGTGACCCTTCCCATAATGCATAGTATACTTTTCATAAGGATATGTGTATAATGGGATATTAAGGTAAGTGATATGAAGTCATTAGCTTCTGTATACAAGTTACTCCAGTCCTGAAAATATCTCAGGCACAAACTCTGTTTGCATACACTTGGATAAAGGATTAAACCAAAAGATATATTTTTTGATATCTCTAATTTATAGTATAACCAAGTGGAAGTTTTTCCACTTGGTTATACTATATCAATTGCCAATATCAATAACCAATATTGACCACATTGCCACCAACAATTGGTGGCAATGTGGTCAATATTGGTTATTGACAAGCTTTCTGATGCAGTTACTAGATCTGACACTCTCAACCCCTATTACATTCCATCATATAATTACTCAGGTAATTATTCCTTAGTAACTGCATAAATTCTATTTCCTTCTTTTCAATGTGTTCTTTCCTCCCTCCAATCTATAGTTAAAGCTTGCATAATAATTACCTTCCCTCCATTCATTCAGCTTATTTACTAATGCACAGTATCCCATCATCCTTTCATCCCCTAGTCTATAGAAGCAATCAACTGTATATTTTGTTCTGCTGGCCTCTATTTCACACATGATGGCCTCAAATGTACTGTTTTCATTGTTGGTTGCAGGTCATCAATCCTCCCCTCATTCCTTTTTCTCTATCCTGCCTGAAAATACTATAGCCTTCACATTCTATCCCACTAACTATCATCTTCTGTCGGCCATGTTTCACTAATACCAATAATCTTCAGCCAGGATGAACTAACCAATGGCAAAAACTACCCCCCCCCCGTTCCAAATGCTCCTGGCATTAGTGTACATTAAATGCAATAGCACTTTAGGTTCACTGCTGTCATTAAGCTTTATACTAACCATCCCATTCTGATTTATTAACAGTGGTACTAGCTCAAGCATTTTCTGCACATTCTGACACTCAACTACCTCACTGGTATCTGTGTACTTGCTCAACAGCTTCCTTCCTAAAAGCTCTAGTTTCCCTGAGTTTGCATGCCCAATTTCAATTCATTCAGCATATTTTCTAGACTAACACTAAATCCATTTGAATGCAAACCATCTATCTTGTATAAGTCCTTTCATCATCTGTCTCACTACACTACACACATCTGCAAATACCACATCATTCCTCCTGCATAACTTACACATTGCATAATTCGCTGTCATCATGGTGCACCTTCAACTCAACTGTCATACTGTGGCAACAGACTCACTATCAGTACTTGGGAAGGTGCTGCTGATTTTCAGTTTTTTTGTGAGGAGTGGTTTCTTTGCATGGAGGGTGGTTGAACCATGGAATGCATTGCCTGATGGAGCGGTGAGAGTGAGAATGGTCAAAGAGTTCAAGGAGTAGTATATGATAGACTTTGTGTTTCTTAGGGGGGACCTCCCCCCCCCCCCGATGAGTCTTGATAGACTTTGTGTTTCTTAGGAAGGACCTCCCACGATGAGTCTTTTGACTCCATGGAGGCCTGAATAATAATAATAATAAAAACTATCAGTAACTCTTTCTTATCCGCCTAGATACTATGCTTGTCTCCTTTCAAATCAGTTGTTCCAGCCAAATCAATTAACTCTTTCACTATATCCTTTTGCATTCTAATAGCCTCACTAACATCTTTCATTTTTGCAACTGTAAAGCATGATTGTGTCACTCTCTGGCCAAGCACACCTCTTATAACAGACTCGCTGTATGAGATTCCTTAATTTTTCCTTCTCTCTTATTCAAGCATTCCTTTCTCTTTTCTCACCCTTCTTTCTTTCTCAGCTGAACCACTCACCAGATGTTTCTGTATTTATTCTAGTTCATGCTCTATTCTGTGTATCACTCCAGCAACCATGCTGGATCTTGGAATTATTATTATTACGGGCAACTCCAGGGAGTCCTTAGACTCATCAAGGGAGGCCTCAAATCATGTTCATCACAACTATTCGACATTCATACAGTATCTATCATACCTTGCCTTAAACTCATTCACTGTCACAGCATCCACCACAGACTCTGGCAGCCCATTCCACTCATTCACCACTCTAAAAGTAAAGAACCCAGCTCTAACACCCTTACTAACCACACTTTTGCCCAGCTTCCATGGATGTCCCCTAGTCCTACATAAAAAATTATGAAGGAGCTTCTGAGAAAGAGGATGTTACAGAGAATATATAAATAACAGGGTATGAGGCAAAGGCTAGGAAAGTGATGCATGTAGTGAGTGAGAAGAAATTTGTATATGAAATTAGACTAATTGAAGCGGCAAAGCAAAACTTTATCTTTTCTCACCCTTCTTTCTAGTTATATTACTAGTAGAATAAAAGGTAAATATGAAAGATTTCCTTTAGTTTCTGAGATGGAATACAGGTCACATTCACTTAAGATGTAGTGGAAATGTTCAACTGATATTTCATTAGTATGTGTATGGGAAGAAGGGGAGGGGGAGTAGTGTTGAATAACAACAAAAAGGACAGAAAACTGACATTTCAAGAATGAAAAACATTTGAAATGTTAAAAAAGTAAAAAAAAAAAAAAAAGTAACCATGCAGGGCTGGATGGAATATCACCATGTATATCACAGGAATGTGCAAAAGAGTTGCCAATGCTCTTGATTTGATAGTTAAACAGGAGTATGGCAATAGAAACAGTCCCAGAAGATAAAGGGAAAGAAAGAAAAATAGTGTCACATAACAGAAACCTAAAGTAAGTGGTGTCTAATTACAGACCATTGTGTATATCAAGTGTAATGTTAGAAAGGTGGGTTAGAGAAAAATACAAAACCTGGATTGATGAGAAGAGAAATCTTTCAAGAACAACATGGATTTGTTCAAGGGAAGTCTTGCTTTAGCTTGGTTACATTTTATAACAGTGATTAGCGTATTGGACAGAGGAGATGCTTATAAAGTGTATACTGGACTTGACTACAGCATCTGATCAAGTACCATATGATAAACTTCCAGTGAAATTGGGCAGAATGGGAATGAATAGTCAGTAGGCATCTTGGTTAGATGGTTGATTGATAGGAGCAAGCAAGTTGTGTATGTGGGTCAATTGTGTCCAAAAAAAAAAACAAAATTGACTACTAGGATACCACAGGGTTCTGTGTTAGAACCACTGTTATTTAATTTATATGTATCAGTGATATAATTTAGGGTGTGAGAGGAAATATTCTGATATTTGTGATGATTCTAAATTAGGAAGAGATGGCAGGAAGTTCTCACATGATGTTGTATTATGAATCTGGGAATCTTGATGGATAGGAATTAATGTTCAGACAAAACATTGCAAAAGGAGAATGATGATGATAATAAGGAGATGGTAATCTGACTGTATACAGCACTAATCAAGCCCCATTTGGTCTACCAAATTCTGTGGTCACCACATTCCTTTAATCTCTCCTCCAGCTCAATATTCCTGAGTCCTGAGAGAGTCTCTGTGTTTTATCTGTTGTTTCCCTATCACCAATATAGCCAGGTGGCCAGATACGGAAACAACAGATAAAACACAGAGACTCTCTCAGGACTCTGGAATGTTGAGCTGGAGGAGAGATTAAGGGAATGTGGTCTGCAGAATTCGGTAGATAGGAAGAGGATAAGTGATGTCATTGTGACACATAAATTAGTGGGAAGAGCTTATCAGACAGATATATATGGGAATTATTGCATAGGATAATGGATGGTGGGAAAGAGACCATACCTGGAAACTGTACAGAGGTCATGTGTCAAATGTCAAATTTAAAATGTTCTAATTTCCAACCTTTATGTGCATATTCTAAATTTTATGCAGTACTTAAATTTTAACTAAATTTAATTCTAGTGCCTAATATCAGTCCAGTTCTGCTGCTGTTCATTGTTAGTGTTACATTTAACACCTTTATATGCATGTAATAAAATAACTACAATAGTACAGAACCCGTTCATGCAAGCTCCTGATAAGGTAAGTATTATTTTCAGTTATGGTTGATAAAATTAGTTAATATTGCGTAGTTTTGTTTGCCTTGCGTATTTTAGTGCGTCTGTTTGTGTGTTTTTGGTGTGTATAACTTATTATTTGATAAAACACGTTGCAATAATTATGGCACCTGCACGAAGGAAAATGGTGGCCAGTAATGATGGTTCGCCATCGTTATCAAAGAACAGTAGTATAAAAGAAATGAGTCAGTGTACTAGCTGTGAAGTGTACGCTTTACGGAGTGCAGTCGGAGTGTGGATAGATGATAATAAAGGATTGAATGTGTGTAGAAAATGTAGGGAGAATGAGGAATTGAAGTGTATTTCGGATCGTGAGTGTGATATTTTTGTCAACCTTCAGAATGAAGAAAATAGCGATATGACAAGAAACGGCAAGGTTGTACATGAGAATTATGAGAGTGTGAATGTAGAAAGTGAGAATGATAGTATTAATGGTTTATCAGAGAATAAAAAAAGATGGGATAGATGCATTGAATGAGATCGCATTGTTGAATGGTGCGATAGAAAGGGCAAAACAGCAGCTAGAGTGCAAGAACAAAAGTCGACTGAATGAACCAACCAATAATAGAGGGTATGACAGGAAAAATAGGCGTATGAATGTGAACATGAACAAAATGAAGGATAGAGTGCTGTATGGAGACTCGTTAGTACGAGGTGTGTTAGTCGAGGATTTGACAAAATCGTACCAACCTGGTGCGACCATAAAGGATGTGACTGAGTCTATTAGAGAGCAAAAGGAAAGGGTGAAAGAAATGATTGTTGTGGCAGGTACGAATGATTTGAAAGGAGATAAAATGGAAATGATAGAAGACCTGAATGAGTGGTGTGGAATTTGGGACCGTGTGGAGTGAGTTTGATGGGCGAAAGGATCTATGTAAGATGGATGGCTTGCATTTGAATGGTTATGGTGTAAGAAGACTTGAGAAAGTGTTGCTGAATGTAGTGGATGTGCAAATTCAGGGAAACTAGATTCATTAAGGGGGGGGGGAGTAGATATACAGTCCTTAGGGAGGCAGTTGAATGTAAGAATGAATATAATATGCTAGAGCAAATAAGGACAACAAACCAGAGTGGGATAGTTAATATAAGGCATCAAGGTAGGGTTGGGGCTAATGGGGGTCTTAAATTCATATACACTAATACTAGGAGTATTAGGAACAAGAAGGAAGAATTTTTGGCCATGGTTGGCACTTCCAGACCACAGGTTATTGGTATTAGTGAAACATGGCTGATTGTAGATGATATAGCTAGTGGGATTGAATGTGATGGGTATAGTGTGTTCAGGAATGACAGAGAGAATAAAATGGGGGGAGGAGTATTGTTGATGATAGCTGATGAGCTACAGCCACGAAGAATAGAAGTTGAATTGCAGGATAGAGAAAAGAGCACATTTGAGGCCATTTGGTGTGAGATTGTGGCTAGCAGAACTAAATATACAATTGGGTGCTGCTATAGACCAGGCGATGGAAAAGATGGTGTTGACAGTATGCACAAGCAAATAGAAGAAATGAGTGGAAGGAGGGTGATTATTATGGGAGATTTCAACTATGGTCGCATTGATTGGAGTGAGGAGAGGACACACGGGAGGAAGGAATTGGATTTTATGCGGTTATTAAGGGATAACTATCTGCGACAGCATGTAATGGAAAATACTAGGGGTCAGAGTGCTTGACCTAGTAATTACATCTGAGGATTTGGCTGTAACAAATATGACCACATTGCCACCAATTGGTGAGAGTGATCATAGGGTCTTGACTTGGGAGGTAACTAAAGGTGTAGAATTTTCAATTAAGACAGGGTACATGTGGAATTATCGGGCTGGAAAGTATGACAAGCTTAGGAGTTTGATTGGCTCAGTGCCATGGCATGTATAACTGCAAGGACTAGAAGTTGATAGTGCATGGGAGGTGGTTAAGAAGTGCTTGCATGAAGCAATGGCTGACTGTATACCTAGAGTCCGAATAATAAATCAAGTAGGGGTTAAATGGATGAATAACACCATTAAGCTTGAGCTGCAAAAAAAGAAACAACTATGATGGGAATTTAAGGAGAAAGGTGACCGGCAGGCACACGAACGGTATAAAGCGCAGACCAGAAGGGTGATGAGTGTGGTAAGAAAAGCAAAAAAGGATTACGAAAGAACATTGGCCATGCAGGCTAAAGAGAATCCTAAACAGTTTTTTAGATATGTAGCAAGTAAAAGGAAAAATGTACATGTCAATGATTTTAAAGAATGCCGATGGTAGGAAGGTAACTGAATCAGTTGAGATAGCTGAGTTACTGAGTGAGCACTTTGCAAGAATATATCATCCAGGTGGTGACATTGCAGAAATGAATAAACCAGTAGATTATACGGGAAATGTGGTGAATGAAGTGGAGGTGAGTAGTCTATTGCATAACCTCAATGTCAATACATCTGTGGGGTTGGATGGTATACCAGCTCGTGTAGTACGAGAAGCAGCTAATGAATTGTCAGTACCCTTGACCATTTTGTTTAATTTGAGTCTCAGGTCTGGGTTAGTCCCGAGCGGGTGGAAGGAGGGGAAAATAGTTCCACTGCATAAAGGTGGTTCCAAGACCGCTGTTGTAAATTACCGACCGATTAGCATATCAGGAATCATTGTCAAGGTCTTAGAGAAATTAGTCAAGAAAAGAATACAGGATTGGATAGATGAAAATGGGATATTGTATGGGGGACAACATGGTTTTGTGAAGGGTAGATCATGCCTCAGTAACTTGCTCACGTTTTATAACACAGTGACAGCTGAACTGGATAGGGGTAATGGGTTTACAGTGATACTACTGGACCTTGCCAAGGCCATTGACAGGATACCACATGGAACCCTAATCAGTAAACTGGAGCAGATGGGGATAGATATAGGGTTGGTAAGATGGATAGGAGGGTGGTTGAAGGAGAGATACCAGAGAGTGGTTTATTCAGGAGTGGAGTCAAAAAGACGTCTTGTGACTAGTGGAGTGCCGCAGGGCTCTGTTCTTGGACCACTGCTTTTCAATTTGTTCATCAACGATATTGGAAAGGATTTGAGAGGAAGTGTTCACTTGTTTGCTGATGATGCAAAGTTGGGTAGAGCAATTGTGAGTGCACAGGATGTCAAAATTTTACAGGATGATTTGGATAGTTTGGAGGACTGGGCTAGGAAAAATGGATATCAGTTTAATGTGGCAAAGTGTAAGGTTATGCACTTTGGGGTGAAAAGAATAGCAGCAGTATATCGCATAGGTGGAACCATACTCCAGGAGATTGATGAGGCCAGGGATTTGGGAGTGTTGGTGGATAGGGAGTTGAAGTTTAGGGGGCATGTTGCAAAAGTGACTAAATCAGCTCATCAAATCACTTGGTTACTGAAAAATACTTTAACAAGCAAACACAAACAGGTTATTATTCCTCTGTATCAAGCCTTGATAAGACCCCATCTAGACTACTGTGCCCAGATATAGGCGCCAGGGTTTCTTCTTGATGGGGAGGAGGTGAAGAGGGTCCAGAGACAAGTGACCAAGATGATAACAGGTCTATGGAATGAACCTTATGAGAATAGGTTGAGGATTTGTAGGTTGCAGAAATTGGACGATAGGCGAAGAAGGAGTGATATGATTGAGACATTCATATTACTGAAGGGTTTTTATAAGATTGATCCAGAAGATATTTTTGAAAATATGACTGGTGGTGGGAGGACTAGGGTCCATGCATGGAAGCTGGGCAAGAGCATGGTTGACAAGGGTGTTAAGAGCTAGGTTTTTTACTTGGAGAGTGGTGAATGATTGGAATAAGCTTCCAGAGTCTGTTGTGGGTGCTACCACCATGAATGAGTTCAAGGCAAGATATGATAGATACTGTGTGAATGTTGAATAGTTATTCCAGACATGATGTTAGGGCCTCCCTCGATGAGTCTGTCGACTCCTTGGAGTTTCCCGGAACAATAATAATAATAATAACCCTGGCATGGAACAAGATGTGTGAAATAAGAATACTAAATTGTTGCAGGAGTCAGTCAAAAATTCGAGTTTTACCTGTCATTTAAGATATTTTAATATGAATACATATTCTAAACACATCTAATCACTTAAAACAGACAAATGCAGTAATGTGACGATTTAAAACTTTTAACCCAAACTCTTATTTGTTTCTAAACAAAGGTCTGCTGAATAACTTCTTGATACTCAGTGGTATATCTATATTGTTTTGTTCCCTCCATATCCCCAGTATTTCAGTGTACCATGAGCCATTTAAAGTTTTAGAAGATTCCTTAGTACTTTCATTACTACCATTAAGTTTTAGAGCTTAGTATATACTGGTTTCAGCATAAGTTGTTATTGTTGAAAACTTTCTGCTGTACAGAATAGTAGAATATTTCTTGTAGAAAAAATATATATAATGGGAGACAGCATAAATATATTAATGGAGGGTTAAGAAAAACTAAATTTAGAATTTACTGACAGTGAAGTTAACGTTCCTAAGACCATACTTAAAAAAAAAAAAAAAAAAAGCATTAACCCACCAATACGTTTTGGTTATTCTGTTTTGGTTATTCATAACCAAAACAGGTTTTGGTCATGAATAACCAAAACCTGTTTGTTTCTCCGGGCTTTTCAATGGATTAAAAGTTAATTTATATCTGGATAAGTGCACCAAGGTTCTTTTCCCAATTTACTGGTCCTATATGTTGTTGTTATTATTATGGGCAATTCTAAGGAGTCCTTAAACTCATCGAGGGGTGGCCCTAACATCATTTCAAGAACAACTATTCAACATTCACACAGTATCTATCATACTTCGCCTTGAACTCATTCACAGTCATGGCACCCATAACAGAGTCTGGCAGCTTATTGCATTTATTCACCACTCTCCAAGTAAAAAACCTAGCTCTAACACCCTTGCTAACCTGAATTAATCCCATAGAAACCCTTCAGTAATTTGAATATCTCAATCATATCACCCCTCTTCCATCTATCAACCAATTTCTGCAACCCACAAATCTTCAACTCGTTCTCATAAGGTTCATTCCATAGACCTACTATCATCTTGGTCACTCGTCTCTGGATCCTCTCCATCAAAAATAAACCCTGGCACCCAAATCTCGGTGCCAGGGTTTACAACAATAGCCTAGATGGAGTCTTATCAAGGCTCGATACAGAGGAACAATAACTTGCTTGTCTCTGCTCGTCAAAGTATTCTTCAGTAACCAAGTGATTTGATGAGCTGATTTAGCAATGTGCCCCCCCTAAACTTTTGCAATGTGCCCCCCCTAAACTCCCTATCCACCAACACTCCCAAATCCCTGGCCTCGTCAATCTCTTGGAGTACAGTTCCACCAATGTAGTATACTGCTGTTAATTTTTTCACCCCAAAATGCATAATCTTACATTTTGCCACATTAAATTGACATCCATTCTCCTTAGCCCAGTACTCCAAACTATTCAAATCATCCTGCAAAATTTTGACATCCTGTGCATTCACTATTGCTCTACCCAACTTTGCATCATCAGCAAACAAATGAACAGTTCCTCTCAGATCCTTTCCTATATTGTTAATGAACAAATTAAACAGCAGTGGTCCAAGAACAGAACCCTGCGGCAAACCACTAGTCATAGTCCATCTTTCGGACTCTACTCCTGAATAAACTACTCTCTGTTATCTCTCCATCAACCACCCTCCTATCCATCTCACCAACCCTATATCCATCCTCATATGCTGCAGTTTACTGATTAGAATTCCATGTGGTATCTTGTCAAAGGCCTTAGAAAGGTCCAGCAGAATCACTGTAAACCCATTACCCTTATCCAGTTTAAAACGTGAGCAAGTTACTGAGGCATGATCTACCCTTCACAAAACCATGCTGTGCTGTCCCCCATACAGTATCCCATTTTCATCTATCCATTCCTGTATTTTCCTCTTGACTACTTTCTCCAAAATCTTGACAACGACTCCTGATCTGTTGATCGGTCGTTAATTTTCAACAGCAGTCTTGAAACCTCCTTTATGCAGTGGAAATATTTTCCCCTCTTTCCATCCCCTTGGGACTAATCCAGACCCGAGACTCAAATTAAACAAAATGGTCAAGGGCACTGACAATTCTTTAGCAGCTTCACATATGACACGAGCTGGTATACCATCCAATCCCACAGATGTATTCACATTGAGGTTTTGTAATAGACTATTCACCTCCACTTCATTCACCACAATTCCAATATAAGCTGTTGGTTCCTTCCTGCAATATCACCACCTGGATGGTATACTCTTACAAAGTGCTCACTCAGTAATTCCACTATATCAACTCATTTGGTTACCTCCCTACCATCGGCATTCTTTAAAATCATTCTGCTGTATACATTTTTCTTTTACTTGCAACATATCGAAAACTGTTTGGGATTCTCTTTAGCCTGCATGGCTAATTTTCTTTCATAATCCACTTTTGCTTTTCTTACCCCACTCGTTACCCTTCTAAAGTGCACTTTATACCGTTCATGCCTGCAGATCACCTTTCTCCTTAAATTCCCTCCACAGTTGTTTCTTTTTTTGCAGCTCAAGCATAATGGTGTTATTTATCCATTTAACCCCTACTTGATTTACTATTCGGACTCTAGGTGTACAGTCTGCCATTGCCTCCTGCAAACACTCCTTAACCTTAACCACCTCCCACTATCAACATCCAGCCCTTTAAGTTTTACATGCCATGGCACTGAACCAAGCAATCTCCTAAGCTTGTCATACATGTGGAATTACCAGCCTGGTAATTCCACATGTACCCTGTCTTAATTGAAAATTCTACACATTTAGCCACCTCCCAGTCAAGACCCTATGATCACTCTCACCATTTGGTGGCAACGTGGTCATATTCTTTACAGCCAAATTCTCGGATGCAAGTACCAGGTCAAGCACTCTCTGATCCCTAGTATTTTCCATTACATGCAGTCACAGATAGTTATCCCTTAATAACTGAATAAAATCCAATTCCTCCTCCCATGTGTCCTCTCCTCCTTCCAATCAATGTTACCATAGTTGAAATCCCCCATAATAATTACCCTCCTTCCACTCATTGCTTCTATTTGCGTATGCATATTATCGCCACCATCTATTCCATCACCTGGTCTATTGCAGCACCCTACTGTATATTTTGTTCTGCTGCTCACAATCTCACACCAAATAGCCTCAAATGTGCTCTTTTCTCTATCCTGCAGTTCTACTTCTATTCTCCTTGGCTGCAGTTCATCAGCTATCATCAATAACACTCCTCCCCCCATTTTATTCTCTCTGTCCCTCCTAAACACATTATACCCCTCACATTTTATCCCACTAGCTATATCATCTTCTGTCAGCCATGTTTCACTAATGCCAATAACCTATGGCCTGGAAGAGCCAACCAAGACCAAAAATTCTTTCTTCCTTGTTCCTAATACTCCTGACATTAGTTATACATGAAATGCAGAAACCAGTTAGTCCCACCCCAATCCTGATGCCTTATACTATCCCAATCTGATTTGTTGTCCTTCGTACTTGCTCGGGCATATTATACACATTCATAAACTCAAATGTGTGTTCGCTTGCCCATTAATAATAAAATGTTTTGTTAATACATACATAATTTTACTTAAGACACGACTCAGATATTTTTATAACTTTCTTTTTTTTTTAGTTGCGCCCGATACTGAACTGTAAAAAAAAAAAACAGAAGCTTAATGAAACTAAACTAAAACACAAGAGACCACTGCTTCAACTGTTCTTCGCTGAGATTATTCTACAATTTTTTTTTTTTTCGATGTCAACAGTTCCGAATATATTTCGGTGATGTACGAAATTCTTTTTAGTGCACGAATCTCTTTATTCAAAACGTTAAAGATCCGACTTGTCATTTGCTTTCAGCAAGTATTCAAAATATTACTTACCAACTGATACTCTCTACGCCGATTAAAAGCAGTTCTTATTCCTTGATCTTGCCAAAGTTGTTGAACAGAAAAAGAATAATCACGAAACAGATTAATATCTAACATAGTGGCATTGTTATAATCCATTACGTGCGAAGCATACCGAGAATTATCAGGATGCTCCCATGGAATGTCAAGTTTACTTCGGGCATCAATCAAAACTTTCATACCCTTCACAATGTTTTGATACACAATCGTCCTGTATTCTAATATTGTCTCTTCTTCGAAATTGTGTCCGTGAATAATTTTCATCTGCTTTAAAAATGTGCTCTTGCCACTCTCGCCTGCACCCAACAAAAGCAACTTGACTTGCCTTCGAATAATGTGTTTATCTCTTTCAAGCATTTTGTCAATACGTTTGCTTCGATGGAGCTGTTCCATTTCTTCTGGTCCATATTTCAATCTCAACAGACACGAACATGACAGAAGAAGGTCTGCCATTTTGACTACTGTAGGCACATCACGAATTACCCTCCAGAACTAAACAAGAATAAATAAGTAGACGGATTCTTTCAACATTCATTAAGAGAAGAGCTGTAACCACCAAGAAAAATTGACTGTTTGATAAAATCCACCACCTACCGACAAAATTATAAACAACTGAGCTGTCACAACTGCAGCGATACGAAAATCATACTCGACTGTGCGATTGTTTTTGCTACGACTTTGTTGTGAAACACAACTGGATTCAAACCTTCTTCAAAATAAGAGAAATATATTTTTATCACGAAAGGAAAAGGCAAAACATTCCAGATCATTTTTTTTATTTTCAAAAACAAATCTAGGTTTATCAAATATGTTTTGTCTTTAGAAACTGTGAAAATGGACTGTACACCTCATAGTCAAAACAAGTAGAGAATGGTTGCCTACCCATTTCATAAACAGCGTTTCCTGCTGATCATGAAACATTACTACTGGCATTGAACGGTTGATTAGAGATAAAATAGGGAGTAGGCGAGGCATTATATCCTATCTAGCTTTTGGAGACTGAGTGGGCAGTTCAGTCTCACTGGTAGTCAATCAGAGATAGCTGGGCCATGTCTATCACTACGAAGGTTGTTCGATAATTCCAAGCAAAAATAAAGAAAACAATTTTTTTGGGACAAACATTTTTTATTTTTCAACATAGTCTCCTTTGAGGTCAATACACTTAGTCCAACGATGCTCGAGTTTTTTGATCCCATCCATATAGCATGTTTTGTCCAACGATGCTCGAGTTTTTTGATCCCATCCATATAGCATGTTTTGTCCAACTCTTCAAAATAGGCAGTTGTTTCGGTAATCACCTCATCGTTTGATGAAAACCTCTTTCCTATCAACCATTGTTTCATGTTTGGAAACAGATAATACTCCGAGAGAGCCAAATCTCCAGATTTGGCTCCCTGGGACTGCTATCAAAACAGCTACAAGCTGTCCTTGCAACAGTTCACATGTTAACGCTTTTGATCCAGTGTGAGCAAACGGGGCACCCATCTTGCAGATAGTTTTCTAATAATGTAAATTTCATGTAGAATATTATGTACCCGGTCATTTGAGATGCTCACAGCTTTAGTAATTTCACGCACCTTCACTCTTCTATCGTCCATCACCATATCATGGATTTTTTTTTTCAATAATTTCTGGAGTAATGACCTCAACAGGCGTCCAGAACGTTCAGCGTCACTTGTGCTCATATGGCCACTTCTAGAGTTATTAAACGACTTAAAAATTGTTCTAATTGAAGGTGCAGACTCACCATAATGTTTATAAAGCTTAGCTTTGGTTTCCTGAGCCGTTTTGTCTTTCAAAAAGTAATGTTTAATCACTACAAGAAATTCTTTCTCATTCATTTTTCACAAATCACGGTACTTGATCGATTCAAATCAACGCCAAACACAGACGAGCAACCCAGTCGATGACGTTCCCCACATAACATAAGAACTATCATTTGCAATTCAGCAAATTAACCTTAACAAAGGACCAGCGATAGACCGAATCAGATGAAAAGACATCAAGAAACACTCAACCAACCTATGTCCATTTATGCTAAAACTGTTCAATGAAATCTTCGAAACTGAGCACATACCTGAAACACTAGAGACGGCATTAATCACACCCATACATAAACATGCAAAAAGAAATATAAGTAATTACAGACCCATCGCCACATTTTCTGGAGTCAAACAAATCATGGAACTCAATGTGTATTACCAACTCTCCACATATGTTGAAAAATTCCAAATCATCCCCAAAACACAATATAGTTTTCAAAAAAATAAAGGAACAACAACACTCCTGGAAGATTTCACAGACCTTTTAAACTCTGGTTTGGAGAAAAACAGTATAGTATTAGTCGTTTTCATTGAACAAATAAAAGCATTTGACACACTAACACATAAAACTTTGTTAACAAAACTAACAAATATGGGAATCGGAGGTCATCTACTCCAGTGGTTTAAAGCATACATGAAAAACAGGAATCACATCACACGTATAGGATCAGCATACAGCAAAAAAGCAACGGCAACCTGTGGAGTACCGTTCATTCTCCAAGGAGCTGTACATTCTCCCTTTCTATTTAACATATAAACGTACGACATAAGCCAACTTCCCCTAAAAAGTAAAATCTTCCAATACGCAGACGACACAGCCATAGTATCTATTAACGACAACGCAAATATCGCTTACACAAATATGCAACACGACATCAATCAAATCACTAACTAGTTAACGAAAACGGCATACATATAAATCCTGGAAAAACAAAGCTAATGATATTCAAAAAACCCTAAATCCTATCCGTAGAAACTAAATATCTCACTATCCGACATCCATCCTCCTATACACACAAGCTCTGATTCTAAAACCACAACCATCACACAGGTGAAAAAAAACGCGCTATCATGGACTTTACCTCGATGCTCATCAAAGTTAAATAAAAATAAAATTAATCAGCTAACGCCTTTTTATTCCCGTATACGGGGAGTAGGCGAGGCCATTTAGCCCTATCTAACTTTTGGAGACTGAGTGGGCAGTTCAATCTCCACTGGTACCAATCAGAGATAGATGGCCCAAGGCTCTCACTAATTAAGGGGTACTCAGTGAAGAGAGACGGCTCAAATGTGCCGCCATCTCGTGGTCCCTAACCCTAACACAATATATCTAATGTCTGAAATAATGTGGGTTCTACGGTCGATTTCCTTGAGTTTACAGGACGAAAAACCCGAGTTCCCGGGAGGAAAAACCTGCTTGCCCGTGCCAGAGATCGACTAACTCGGGAACAGGTCGAAAAAAGGCTTAGAAAAATTTCCTCTAGTCGCCGACTAGACTCGAAACCAAGTCTTCCTTCGTGCGGCCAAGCGCCGTGGTTGGCAAACGGCACATCCACTGAGCTACACAGGCTCCTCATCAAAGTTGGAATAGCCAAATAAACTACCTACAAAACAAACTCAGGATAATAGCAAGTCAACTATATTGATTAAAAGACATTTCCCAGACACACAAAAATAGTAATCTATAAAATCAGAATGTGTATGGTGCGATTGCGCATCATACGCATTCTGCGCAGACTGCAAACTTCGCAGGTTAGTTACAATGGTTGCAAAATAAAATGATAAAACGGATATTCTGAGAACAACCCACACTTATGCGGACAGCATGGACAGAACACCAAATATTTAACGTGAATCCACTACACAGTCATGTTAAAATATTACTTCGTCCAACCTACAGAGTAACTAGAACAACATACCAGACAACAAGACAACAGTCCACAAACTACATGACAATTGGCAAAGCCACCCGAAACTTATACGTACCTGACATGATAAACAAACTGCTGTTCAACGACAGAAACCCAAGGACATACAAGGAGCTGATTCAGGCGTTAAATAAATATTATAGAGAGAATGAAAATTAGACAAATTCCTCTCTCTCTCTCTCTCTCTCTCTCTCTCTCTCTCTCTCTCTCTCTCTCTCTCCCTTACCCACAGACAAAACCTATAACAAACCACTCTCAAAAAAACACCACTACAAGGACACAAACACACCACATCTAAATCCAAACTCCACTTGCAAAACATTTAAACTGTGCACAAGTAGTCCTCCAAGCACGTGCCTACAAACAGTAAAATCAACACCTGGCTTGCGACGGAAATAGAAACAACACCAGAAACCACCGCCATCTGTTATTTTCCTCAGATAAGGTCTGCAAAGCTTTGAGGAAGAAATCAGAAATCCCCCCCCTGCCACAAAGAAACAAGTAAATATTATAATCGAATTAATAAAAGTGAATCATTGTAAATTTAAATAAATCAATGTGAAAAAAAATGTAAAACACATCATTAATATCATTATTTATGCAATTTAAATAAGATATTTTCCTAGCATTTTGTACTGAAAAAAAATTATATAAATCGTGGAATCTATCCTGAGTAACGGAACTATAATTTATTGTAAGCTATTACTAAAACCGTTATTACTACTAATAAGACACGAATTGTTGTACTATATGACTGGCGCACTATACAGAGAATGAGATAAATTGGAATCTGAATTGAACGAAATGTCAAAAATTGTAATATTATTTCTCAACTTGTATGAAATTACATTAAATGGTATTTTGGGGGGGGGGGATAAATGGGTGAAGCAAAAATGCTTTTGATATTCCCCATTAATAGCCGCAGTTAAAACTTCCTTGGCTACAGCATTACCATCCATTACCCTCCCAGCCACCACACAGGGATAAATTGTATGTATTGTATAAATTTATGTTATGTATTATATGTATAATATAAATAAGTAAGGCCAGTATAGCTCAGTGGACGTGGCGCTTGCGTCCTCTGCACTTGGTCGCTCGAAGTTAGACTTTGAGTCTAGTTGCAGATTGGAAGAAAACCTTTTCTAAGCCTATCTTCGACCGGTTCCGGAGTTAGTCGATCTCGGGAAAGTGCATTTTTACTCTCATAAATTCGAGTTTTTCGCCCCATAAACATAAGAAAATCGACCTGAGTACCCAGGTTAGTTCAGAAAGTAACATATTCTGATAGGGTTAGGCATCAAAAGATGGCAGCACTTGTGTTCTGGTCTCTGCATCAGTAGCTGCCTATAATTAGTGACAGACATGGGCCAGCTATCTCTGATTGGTTACCGGTGGAGATTGAACTGCCCACACAGTCTCCAAAAGCTAGATAGGGTATAAAGGCTCGCCTACTCCCTATTAGGGAATAAAAGGCATTAGCTGATTTTTTTTATTTTTACAAACTAACACTGCCTGAAAAGAGCCTTCAGGACATACTATGAACAAACAATAAGCACTCTACACATCTTACAAACTTAATGAAACACAATATACTAGTTCAGGATTTCCTGTTCAGTGACGCATGATGACGTTCCAAATATAAGTGTGTGTGCCCGCGCGGGCGTCCCTGCGAATGAATTTCACATCCTATGGCTGTAGCAGATGTCAGATATTGCAAACATCATCCAATTTCCAACAAAGCAATCAAACCAATAAGCAATAACTAAGTGGTGTCATCCTCAGATAAGCTTACTAAAAAGCATTGGGGATGCAAGGTGAAACATTGCATCTCAACCAACATCAACACAAAAAAAAATTGTTATATTTAAGTACTGCAGTTACAGCACTTAAATACATTAAAGCAGCAAAATTTATAAATAAATATAATTTATTGTTCAAATTAAGTGGATATTGAATCCAACATTATTTAATAGCTGAATATAGAAACTACAAGAGTTTCGGCTATGAAATAATGTTGGATTCAATATGGATCCACTTAATTTGAATAATTTTGCATTGCCGAAGTGAAACCTTTTGGTTCTTTTTTTCAATAATTTATTGTTAACATATAAATAATAAAAATATAATCTTATCATTCTATTCAATCTTATTATTATTATTATTATTATTATTATTATTATTATTATTATTATTATTATTATTATTATTATTATTATTATTATTATTATTCCCATACATTATAGTTCCCATACGCCTAAAACACTAATATACAAAGAACTATGCCAAAATATACTAAGATACGCTATAACAACGTATGCTTTCTGTGCACCTTACAAATTAAATAGATTAATGTCGCTACAGTACAAAATGACAAAACTGATCTTTTGGGAAAAAAGAGAAAATCACGACCTTATAAACATCGAAATGTCAGAACACAAAATACTGACAGCAAAACATTTATGTTACTATGCAGCCTTGCTAAAACATTACTTCGATGCCAACTACAGGACAGTTAGAAATACATACCGTATAACAAGACCACAGACTACTAATTACATCACATATAAATACAATAATCACTACGGAAAGGCCACGCAAAACTTCTACATCCCAGACATGATAAACAAATTACCTTTTGAATATAGAAACCATACAAACTACAATAGCCTGAAAAGAGCTCTAAGGACATACTATGAACAAGAAACACGCACCCAAAATACCATACAAACTTAGTGAAACACAATATATTCGCTCAGGCTTCCAGTTCAACGACGCATCAGTACATTCCAAGTTACTGTGTGTGTGTGTGTGTGTGTGTGTGTGTGTGTGTGTGTGTGTGTGTGTGTGTGTGTGTGTGTGTGTGTGTGTGTGTGTGTGTGTGTGTGTGTGTGTGTGTGTGTGTGTGTGTGTGTGTGTGTGTGTGTGTGTGTGTGTGTGTGTGTGTGTGTGTGTGTGTGTGTGTGTGTGTGTGTGTGTGTGTGTGTGTGTGTGTGTGTGTGTGTGTGTGTGTGTGTGTGTGTGTGTGTGTGTGTGTGTGTGTGTGTGTGTGTGTGTGTGTGTGTGTGTGTGTGTGTGTGTGTGTGTGTGTGTGTGTACGTGCGTGCGCGCGCGAATTTCTCAATCATAGATTTCGTAGCTTCCCAAACACAGAAAAAAAAAAACAATACATAATAACCAACTGGTATCATCCTCAGATAAGCTTACATATTAGCTTCGAGGATGAAAGCAAAGAAATTAGTTCTCATCCAAAATGTATCATATGTAACCAAATGCATGTAATGTACGTATCACATGAAAACCAATGTATGTAACGTATGTATTATATGTAAACCAATGTACGTAATGTAAATATCACATGTAAACAAATGTAAGTAATGTATCATATGTAAACAAATGTATGTAATGTATATAATAACTGTAACAAATGTATGCAATGTAAAAAAAAAATTCTTTTAAATGTAAATCATGAGTTTACACTGTATGTTTGCGAGAATAAGGAAATATAATTGCATATGTGTAAATACTGTTGTATAATCACACCTTTTCAAACTTGAAAAAAAAATAGTAAACTACAACATGTAATATTATACAACTTATGTAACTCTGAAGAACAATATAATTGTAAATTATTATTATGATTGTTATATAAAAAAAAACTGTTATCATCATTACTATTTAAATCCCATTATATGTAGCACAAAGTGCTGAACCTTGTAAAAATAATATACTGAATAGATGATCATTATACATATGTAAATATTTGAAAGAACAAAAAATATATTATTATTATTATTATTATTGAGAGAGCTGCAGGGGGTCATCACGGTTTTATATTTTGGTCTCAAAGTCTTTTCTTCTTCGTGTGATAAATTACATCCCAAGTATTAGAAAATATTTACATGTTCTAATATTTTATTATCTATCAATGTTTTACTTCTTATTGGATTTTCTCCTTTGAATATCATTATTTTTGTATTTTCTTTAGATATAGTCATGTTATATTGTTTTGAGATATCATTTAATGATTTTAATGATCTTTATAAATCATCTTCTGATGTAGCTTATACTATTTGATCATCTGCAAATAGTAGCGTATGTATCTTCGTTTGTGGGATTATTATTTGTTTTTCAAATGGGATATACTGTTTCCAGCCCGATATATATATATATATATATATATATATATATATATATATATATCGGTTAATATTTTAAACAATTTTTGTCTACAAATTTTGTCAAAGGCTTTTTCATAATCAATAAAGGCCACGTGTGTTTCTTTTTGATATTCTCTTCTCTTTTCTATTAATAATTTTAGAGTAAAAATTGGATTTATGCAAGATCGGCCTTTTCGGAAACCATTTTATTCTTCTGGTAGTTTTATCTCTAGAATACTGCTTAGCTTCTTTTTTAATATTTCTGCATATATTTTATATTCTCTATTCAGCAAACTAATTCCCCCATAGTTATTGCTATCATCTTTATTTACTTGTTTTATAGATTGGGATAATCAGTGCTTTTTCCAAGAGTTAGGAATTTTTCCAGAAAACCTTATTAAAAAATTTCAGAAGTCTTTCATTAAAATTTTCACCTGTATATTTTGTATAGGTCTAAGTTTATAATCTGCTATCTTGGTGTTTTCCTATTTTTCATCTTCTTTATTATATTTTCCAGGTCTAGCCTTGTCATATTTTTTATTAGGTCATTATTTGTTTTAAAAATTTTTATTTCATTGTACTCATATGTCCAGAGATTTTGGAAATAGGTCACCCATTTTTCTCAATCTGTTGTTTGTATTTTTCTCTTTTGTTTTATTCTTTATTCATGTACTTTATTACTTTATAGGTTTTGAGTTGTGGCTTAAATAAATTCTTTTCTATTTCTGTTACAAAGTTGTTCCATGTCTCTCTCTCTCTCTCTCTCTATGTTATTTTCTTACTTCTCGTTTTGCTATTGAACTGTTTCTTTTATACTCTATTTCTGCTTCTATTGTTTTGGAATTTAGCCATTTCTGGTAACTGTCCTTTTTTGTTTGTGTTATTATTTCTCTTTCTTTATTCCAGTCTCGTAGTCCTCTTTTAATAATCCATTTACGCTTTTTTCCCTAAATTCTGACATCCAAAACTGATATTTTGTCTAATTATTAATTAAAACACCGTATAACACTGACTTTTATAAGGAGTATACGAGGCTGTTATAGCCCTAATTTTGGAGACCGTATACAGTTCGAATCTGGTTAGTTCCGGTAGCTAACCAGAGATAGCGGCCCAAGACTGTTGATGCTTTTGTGAGAAGTTGTTTCAGATTTTCCCATTCATCTTCAATGTCACTTGATTCATGTGTGGTTTCTGTTTTTAAGTTTGTGCATTTTTGACATTGTTGTCTAATTGGAGATCCTATAGTAAAGAATTTTGTAATGTGGTTCGTAAGAATTTTCAATTTTATTTGCTTTTAGCCACTTTGGTTTAAATCGAATTTTTGGTGATACCATATAATGATCAAAGTTTAATTCAAAGCCTCAATATGCTTATGCTCTTACGTCTAAAATTGACTCCTCTAATTTAAAATTTGCGATAACGTAGTCAACTATTGATTTGTATCCTCTGGCTGATTAAGTATATTTATGTATTTCCTTGTGTTTAAGCACTTAATTCATTATTCTCATATTATTATAAATGACTAAATCGCACAGTATGCGACCATTTTGATTACTTGTATCTTCGCCAAATTTACCTGTTTGTTTTGTAATTTTTGTTTCCTATTTTAACATTTAAATCTCCTGCTAGTAGTAAATAGTCAGTTTTGTTTGTTTTAGCTATGGCATTCAGTAATTATTTATAAAATATATTACTGTATTCTTCTTTTCCCTCTTCTGGTGCTTCGGCCTTTCAGAACACACGCAATTTACAGACCAAAAAAATACTAGTTGTGGTGATGATGGTGTTGGGCGATAGATGGTGTTGATGGAGATGATTCGTAGTACAGGTTCGGCGGTGTAGTGGTTGAGACAGTTGTAGGTGTCCTCCCGCGATGAGTCTTCGGACTCCTTGGAGGTGTCAGGAATAATAATAATAAATAATAATAATAATAATACAATATTATTCTTTAGGGATTTATGTACCATAATCATCATACCTGCTTTTGCTCTTTCATCGTTTTTTACCCCACTACAGATTTGTATATAGTTGTTTCTTTTTTTTTATACCTTTTTGTTTTTTCTTTGTTTCTGTTACTATACATATCTTTATGTTAGCTTGGTTTAGTTGTTTATCAAGTTCTTCTAACATTCCATGGTGCAATCTTTATTGTGTGTTCCTTTTCCAATTTCGTATACCATTTCCTGAATTGTGGTCATTTCCCTGATAGTCCGTCCAGCTTTTCTTTGGATGACACTTGAAAGTATTTTGAACTCCCCCAGGGTAGGTTACTAACCTGTCGCTGGATAGGTCCAGTGGCAAGGCTGCTACCTAACGCCCTGGACAGGCAGATCTAACAGCAACTACAGACCACATCCAAAACACAGAAGTACCCTCATGCATATCCTCCCAGAGAACAGAAACTGATATTTTGTCTAATTATTAATTAAAAAATCAGCTAACACTGATTTTTACAAGGAGTATGCGAGGCTGTTATAGCCCTGACTAAATTTTGGAGACTGTATACAGATCGAATCTGCTGAGCTCCGGTAGCTAACCAGAGATAGCAGGCCCAAGACTATCTAATTTTAAGTGGTATCTAGTGAGGAAACTGGCAAAGAAGTGCTGCCATCTCATGGTCCCTAACCCTAACTTTATCTGGGAAATACGGCGGGTCTACAGTGAATTTTGTTGAAATTACACTGAGCAGACTATTCAATTTCAAATCATAGCAATCATCGACAGCTGGCCAACGACTCTCACTAATTATAAACAGTGTTCAGTGCAGAGAAGCAAATGGGTTCCGCCATTTCATGGTCCCTAACACTAATATTGCATGTTATTGTCAGAGTTTGTATGGGTTTCCTGATCGTGTTCACGAGTTATTCAAGTCTCAGATCGCAAATTTGTTTACATATATTCTTAATATATGTAAATAATCTGTCTTGTGTCTGCGTGTTCATATATTGTTCTTAAATGTCATAAGTGCCTTTCTCTGTAATACTGAGGGCACTAATGTACCAGAAAATCCAGCACTGAGTGATTTTCCAAAGGTTCGAAACATTACTAAATGTCCTGAGGAGAACTTATTCCTCATGTTCTTCCTGCTCACCGAGCACTGAGTGATTTTCCAAAGGTTCGAAACATTACTAAATGTCCTGAGGAGAACTTATTCCTCATGTTCTTCCTGCTCACCCTTATTCAAACTTCTGTATTGTCCCTGAGTTCAATCATGGCTACAAAACTTCCCTTATATTGTAAGGTATGAGAAGTTCCTCTTCCAATGCAACGTTAAACAAATCCGCCAGTGGTGGACTTTTCCATTGTTTCTTCATCTCATGTAGCTCAGGTTACCATACTGGTAATAATAGTGAAGGGTTATCAGTAGTTAATTACAAGGCTCTATAAAGTGGAAGAATAACTTTCTTATTCCAAGAAGTTGGTGTTGTTTTCAACAATGCAGTAATATAATATTTTCACCATGTAAGTTATCTAGGCCTGTGTAGCTCAGTGGAAGTGGCTCTTGCGTCCTCTGCGCTTGGCCGCTCGAAGTTAGACTCAAGTTCAAGTCTAGTCGCTGATTGCAGGAGCATTTTCTAAGCCTTTCTTCGACCAGTTCCCAAGTTAGTTGATCTCTGGCACAGGCAAGCGGGTTTTTCCTCCCGGAAACTCGGGTTTTTAGTCCCATAAACTCAAGAAAATCGACCGTAGCACTCACATTATTTCAGACAGTAACATATCTTGTTATGGTTAGGTACCAAGAGATGGCAGCACTTGTTTGCCAGCCTTTTCATCGGTGGCTGCTATAATTAGTGATAGACATTGGCCAGCTATCTCTGATTGGCTACCGGTGGAGATTGAACTGCCCATTCAGTCTCCAAAAGCTAGATAGGATATAAAGGCCTTGCCTACTCTCTATAAGGGAATAAAAGGGGTTAGCTGATTTTTTTTTTTTTGTAGGTTATCTGGCCAGTAAACTTTAAACCACATGTCAGCCATTGCTTCTGGGTTTCTAGCTTGTAGCAAATTCCAATGAATAATCAAATGCGAAATTAGCGATTTTATCTGCATTGTGTGTTTATGCATCAGAAAATTAGAGCATATACATGCGTATAGTAAATTAGTGTATCTTTTCGTGTTTTTAGAGTATTACTTTATATATCAGAATCAAAAATAAGCTAACGCCTTTTTATTCCCGTATATACAGGGAGTAGGTGAGGCCGTTTTTAGCCCTAACTTTTGGAGACTGTGTGAGCAGTTCAATCTCAACTGGTACCCAATCAGAGGTAGCTGTCCTAAGGCTATCACCAAATAAGCGGCACGGAGTGAAGAGAGACGGCTCTACAGGCGCCGCCATCTCGTGGTCCATAACCCTAACACTCGTATTTAATGTCTAAATTAATGTGGGTTCTACGGTCGATTTTCTTGAGTTTACGGGACGAAAAACCCCAGTTTTCGGGAGAAAAAAACCCGCTTGCCCGTGCCAGAGATCGACTATCTCGGGAACCGGTCGAAAAAAGTCTTAGAAAAATTTCCTCTATTCGACGACTAGATTCCAAACAAAGTCTTCCTTCGTGCAGCCAAGCGCCATAGTATGCAAATGCAACATCCACTGAGTTACACAGGCACCCTTATTTTATTTATATATATTTTTTTTATTTACAACATTCTTATTGTGATATTTATTGTAATATTGTCGTCATGGCACCAACGCGACGATCGGTGGAAGCACAGACCACATTGACCGACGATTTGAATTTGCAGGATATTATTCAGTGCAATGTATGTTTCGAGAAAATTAAATTATATGCATAAGGAAATTGAAACTGGAGAGATCGAGAGAGGGAGTATGTATTAAGTTTTTTAAAAGTGAATGTGATGAAAAATGGAAAATGATGTTAATAACCTCAAACGCGCGCCCATTGAAATATGGGAGAACGAAATGGATATCAATAAACAAATTGTGCGCTTACATGTTACCTTCATAGGACAAAGCGCGAAATTAAAAAACTGCAGAAGCAGCAAGAGTAAAGCAGGGCTGAAGATAGAAAGAAGCAAGTGATCCGAAAGAATAATAAAGAACGACCGAACAAACAAGAAAAACAAGTTAAGGATAAAATTATATGTGTGGGGAGACTTAATAATCAGGGAAATACTTAACAAAAATATGACAAAATCGTGTTGCCCGGAAGCAAAATTTACTATATTAGCCATGCCATCTGGACGCAAAAAGGTAAGTAAAAGAAAATGATTGTTTTGGTTGATACAAACGATTTGAGAGAAGAGAAAAGACGGATTCTTTGAGGGAAGATGTAAAGGAGTTAGTAGAAGAGGCAAAACCGAAGAGTGAAAAGGTGAAGACTAAAAGTCTGCTGCCATGCTATGATAGAGCGAACTGAGGAAATTGGGTGTTGCTAACTAATTAGTCTATGTGTTTTTTGTGCAGAAGGAATGGTGCAGGTTTCGTGAAGCTGTGGTCAGTGTTTGACGAAAATAAGGATCTGTATAATGATGATGGACTGCATGTAAATGGTTTTTGGGGTTAGGACGTCAAGTGAGAGAGAGAAAGTTCACTGATCAGCCTGTAGCACAAATTCAGAAAAACTTAAACAATTATGATGGAATCAGGTGAGTTTGTGTGAAGTCACCCATGAGGTGAATGAGTGCGAGAATGACCAACTGTGGAATCTATTCTCTCGAGCAAAAATATTGAATAGTGTAGTTAATTCATAAAGTAAATGTGGGTGAGAGAATAAAGAAATGTTGCCGTTTCTGTATACTAATGCCAGAAATATCAACAAGAAGAGATGGGAGTTTTTGGCATTGATTAGTGCAACCTCGCCAAACATTATAGTTATTAGTGAGGCCAACAGCAAATGATGTAGTTACAGGAATAGAATATAAAGGGTTTAATATTTTCATGGAAGATGGAGAACAGAAGATGGGAGGGGTATTGTTGATGATTGGTGGATGAATTGCAACCAAAAAAATAGGAGATGGGTGGCAGTTCATTTGAAGCAAACTGGTGTGAGATTAAGACCAATAAGATAAAATATACGTTGATTATTGTTATATGTCAGGGTGTTCTGCAGATGACCTCGAAGGCATGCATCGCCAAATAGTACAATGAATACAGGTCGAGTGATTATTATGGGGACTTCAACTATGAAGATATAGACTGGAAGGAAGAAATATGATATGTTAGAAAGGATAGAGAATTTATACACTTGCTGAGGGATAATTACTTAAGGCAGCATGTGATGGAAGGATTAGATGCGGTAAAGTATTGAACGTGGTCATGGGATTCGAAGAGCTATCCATAACCAACGTGACAACGCTGATTCGAACTGATGAAATAGACCATGCGGTCTTGACTTGGGAGATTGTAAACATGAAAAATATTCTATCAAGAAAGGGGGTATTTGTGGAAGTACATGGCAGGTGATTATTGCATGTTTAGGAAAAATCTCAATTCTGTACCATGATATAAAATATTGCAAGGTAACGATGTTAGTAACGTGTGGGATACAGTTAAGGGACTTCTAGAGGAAGCAGTATTAAGCAGGAAAGTTAATCGAGTAGGAGTTAGATTGATGAGTAATATCATTAAGCATGAGCTGAAGAAGAAGAAAATTCTGTCGAGGGTATATAAAGAGAAAGGTGACCAGCAAACTCATGAACAGTTCAAGTTTCACGCAAGAAATATCCACTGTTATAATTATATAATATCCACAATTTATTATTATTATTATAATGCTGTCTCCATGGAATCAAAAGACTCATCGCAGGAGACCCTATATTGACACACTAACCATTATTTACACAATTCCTACAATGCTTCTTAAATTCATTCACAGACGAAGCATTCACAACCACCTCTAGCAACGCATTCCACCCACTCAGAACTCTCCAAGCAAAATAACTAGTTCTAACATCCTTATTAACCACACTCTTGCATAATCTCTAGGGATGGCCTCTCGTTCTCTCCCTTCCCGCACTGGTGTTAAAAATGTCATCAGTATCAATCCTACAATGAAAGAAATTTTAAAATAGCAGTAATCACTGAAACAAAAAAGAAATTAAAAGGAACTATGAGAACCGAAAATTTTAATGTGATACACAATGGAGTCGACAGAGACCAAAGAGCGCAAGCAGGAGTCATGATTTGGATTCATAACTCCCTTTCAAAACAGTTAAAACATTATAAATTATGGAATGAAAGAATAATAGAAGCTAGAATAAAAATAGATAGAGGCTATTTAACAATAATTGGTTTATATGCCCCAGAAGAAGGAAGAGAACAGGATAATATTGATTTTTATAATCAGCTACAAAACATATATAATAAAATAAATAAAACTGATTACATAATTTTAGCAGGAGACCTAAATGCAAGAATTGGAAACACGAAAATTAATAATAATATAGGAATACATGGAGAACACACTCTAAACAGAAATGGTAAAAAATTGATTCTTTGTAGTTTATAATAATCTAAAAATAATGAATTCCTTCTGTAAACATAAAGACATACATAAATATACTTGGGCAGCAAGAGGATGGAAATCAATATTAGATTACTTCATATTAAATGAAAAGACATCAAAATTTTCACTAGATGTTAGAGTTCACAGAGGATATGAAATAAGCAGTGACCACTTCCTTGTTAAAATAAAATTAAGATTACTACCTAAATGGCTACAAGTAACAAGAACAGAAAGAAAAATTGAAACATTTGTTTATAAAACTAGACTATTGAATGACACAAATGTACAATGGCTATATGAACAAAGAATTAACCAATATCTAGATAAAATAAAACAAAATGAGGAAATAGAAATAGAATGGCTTAATATAAAAACGATACTAAATGCAGCAGCAAATGAAAGCATTGGAAAGACCAAAAAATTCACTAAAAGAAAAAAATTGAATACCTGGGATGATGCAATCAAAGAAATAATCAAAAAGAAAAAAGAAGCCCATCACAAATAGTTAAGCAGTAAAAGATTAGAAGATGAAATAGAATATAAATGAATAAGAGCCATAGCTAAAAAAGAAGTAAGAAAAAGACATAGAGAATTATGGAATAAATTTGTTTCTAATTTAGAACATGATTTATATAAAATAAGACCAAATGTATATAAGATTTTGAAACATCTAAATGCAGATACCAAAGAAACCATTAAATTAAACACTAAATTGAAATTAGAAGAATTTCTAAATTACTACACAGAACTGTGGACAGACAAATATTTTAAAAAAGACAACTGGCAAACAATTAACGAAAATGAAAAGGAAATAACTGAAGAAGAATTAGAAATCAGCCTGAAAGAAACAAGAAACGGAAAATCACCTGGAGAAGACAAGCTAGGTTCAGAACTATAGAAATACGCAGGAACAAGATTCAAAGGAAGACTCTTATTATTTTTAAATAAAATTTACTCAACTGGTATCCCCCCAATAGAATGGAAAAAAGCAATTTTGATTCCTATCTTTAAGAAAGGTAATAGAGATGACCCTATAAACTATAGAGGTATCAGTATACTAAATTCCTGTTACAAAATATATAGCAGAATCTTAAATAACAAACTAATGAAATATTCCGAAAACTTTATTCTAGGGGTCCAAAATGGATTTAGAAAAGGACGATCATGTATAGACCCAGCCTTTTGCCTAAAATTAATAATAGAGAAAAAAGAAGAGAATATAACTTAGAAACACATATTGCTTTTATTGACTTTGAAAAAGCATTTGACAAAGTTAAAAGAAACATATTATTTAACATATTAAAAGAAAGACAAATACCAAATAATATCCTAATAGCTATCACAAGTATATATGAAAATAATCAAATACAAATAAGATTAAATCACGAGCTATCATATACAAGAGAGATAAACCAAGGGGTCGACAGGGATGTCCCTTCTCAGCAACTCTTTTTAATATCTACTTAAATGAAATAATAATAAAATGGAATAAAAATTTACATCAAGGAATTAAACTTTCACCTACAGTAAACTTAAACACTCTCCTCTTTGCAGATGACCAAATAATAATTACAAATTCTGAAGATAACTTACAGAAAGCTATTTTAAATCTAAATGAGATATCCAAAGTTATAGTATGATCTTTGGATATATCAACGGAAAAATCAAAAACTATGGCCATTAAAGGACAAGATCCAGCAAGAACTAAAATAGTATTAGATAACAAGATCTTAGAACAGGTGAATTCATTTAACTACCTAGGATGTATGATCACTTAAGAAAATGAAAAAGATATAAACATAAAAATTGCAAAATATTTAAAAATAACAGGTGTAATTAACTCTATATTTAAAACAAACCTAGTTCAAAAACAAACCAGGCTAAAAGTATACAATACATTAGCCCTACCGGTCTTAATGTATGGAAGCGAAATCTGGACAATAAAACAAAAAGACAAACAAAGATTAACAACAGCAGAAATGAAGTTTATGAGAAAAACTGCAAAGTATACCCTATTTGATCACAAAAGAAACGAAGATATGATGAAAGAATTAAACCAAGAACCTGTAATAGAAAAAATAAAAAAATATAAACATAGATGGATGGAACACGTTCAAAGAATGAAAACAGAAAGATTACCAAAACAAGCCTTAAAGTACAAGCCATTAGGAAAAAGAAAACCAGGACGTCCTCTTATACGATTCAACGATGACTTTTAAAGCCGGAACAGGCCATACTAGGCCTAAATCCTTGATAAGTATGATGATGATTATGATGATCAATCCTATAAAATCGCTTTAATAATTTATATGCCTCTATCAATCATATCTCCTCTCCTATGTGTATCAGCTAGATTTTAGAGCTCACAGATCTTAAATCTATCCTCATAGGGAACATCGCACAGACCTGCAACAATATTTGTAACTCGCCTCTGAATCCTCTCCACCATTTCTTCATCACCAAGAAATCCAGGTGACCAGATCTGTGCGCAATAGTCCAAATGCGGTCTTATTAATGCCTTATAAAGTGGAACAATAACTTCCTTATCCTTGTTTGTTAGGGTGTTCTTCAACAACCATGTAAGTTGATGTGATGCTTTGGCAATCTCTGCAATATACCCTTTAAACTTAAGTTCTCTGTCCACAATAACTCCCAAATCTCTTGCCTCGTCAACTTCTTGCAGTTCAGTTCAATTATTATGGTAAACAACATGTGATCTCATCCTCCCGAAGTGCATCACCTTACACTTAGCCACGTTAAACTTACGACCATTTACCCAAGTCCATACCGTCAGCCTATTTAAGTCATCCTGCAAGACATCTACATCTGAAGTGATTATCGCTCTTCTAATTTTGCATCATCAACAAAGAAGTGGATATTTCCTTTCAAAGTATTCCCAGTATCATCGATGTACAAATTAAACAACAGAAGACCAAGCACTGAGCCCTAAGGTACACCACTAGTCACCTGCCTTCTCCTGGACTTAACTCCTCAATAAACCACTCTTTGATATCTATCCACTAGATATCCTCTAATCCAAATCACTAGCATCGGATCCATACCCAATTTTTCTAATTTATGCAGCAGAGTTCCGCGTGGAATCCTGTCAAATGCCTCTGCAAAGTCCAGTAGTATCACTGAGATAGGATTTCTTTACTCGAATTTATAATCCCTTAGCATTTAGTTTATTTGTTTTTATAAGGAGGGCTAGATTATTTATCAATTAGAATTAAGTGAATATGAATAATATATTCTCATAAGATATCATTTTTATTTTATTTTTATTTATTATTATTATTATTTATATGCAGGGGAGCCTTTGTTGTTCGGATAGTGAGTTTTGACCACGTGGTTTAACTGTTGTGGTTGGTGTTTTTTTTTTTTTTGTCATGTATGTTCGTATTATGTTGATGTTCGAACGTAGGCTGTTGTTGCGAAGTGCGATTTCTTTTAGAAATCTTATATTTCGAAGAAACAAGTATATCGTCTTGTAGGTACAGATTAGTAGAAGGAGAAAGAGCATGAGTTTTAAGCTTTTGCATTGTTAACATTACTAGTTATTGCGAATTAAAGTCAAAGAAACCGATGCTATGTAGCCTTTTTTTTTTTTTTCCTCGATGATAAACATGTTATGATTAAACGCTCTGTGAAAACTGCCACTGAAAAGATATTAATGCACAGGCACCTCCAAGGAGTCTTGTTACTCATCGTAGGATTTAAAACAACATCACACAATTTTTTATTATTATTTATTTGGTTTATCATTTTTTAGACATTGTAGGTTACTTAAATTCTCACTTTATTGTGCATACACTGACACATGGTTGCTCTTAATGTAATAAATGGCTAAAATATTGAAAAATTAAAGCTTTTCTAATAATGGCTTGGAGTTGGTGTATCGTTTTAAGGTGTGGTTTATCAGCATTCAGAACTTATGGATGTCAAAGTGTTAGTTAGTAGTGCATATAGTTGAAACATTATTATTATTATTGGACTGCATCTCCATGGAGTTTCAGGAGACCCTTGCTAACTTTATCCACATAGCTATTAAACCTCACTTTGAACACATTCTCACCAATAAAGCACTTACAACTGATTCTAGCAGCCAAGTTTATTCATTCACCATTCCCAAGTGATAAATCTAGCACTGATGCCAAGTCCATATTTATTCAGTTTTCCAGGATGATATCATGTTCTGCATCTCTAGTTCACTACTGAAAGATTTCTTCTATCATTCCAGTAAAATACTTCTATCATATCATTAATTTTCTGCCTTATAACCAAATAGACTGTGGGTTGCAAAGCCACATTTTATTGTGAGGTTTGCATCCCCTTGTAAGGTTGCAAAGATGCACCTTAAAAGGGGAATCTTTGTCACCTGCCTCTAATTCCCTACTACTTCCTTAACTCCAACTTATCTCCTACTTCCTTATATCCATATCATTGTATTGTAATCCAGATGTGGCCATATTGAAGCCTTATAAAGAAACGATAACTTCCTTATCTCTTGTAGAGTGTTCTTTAAAACTTCCACATGGATAAAATATTATTATTATTTTTATTATTTGACACCTCCAGGGAGGCCAGAGACTCATTGAGGGTGGCACCTACTCTACAACTCTGTCTCCACCACTCAATCCAACAACCGTAATGAACTGCAACTACACCAATGCCATCTAACATCCACCACCACCACCACTACTAGTATTTGCACAGACAATCAGAAACATCCATTCTCACAGTGGGATTTGAATCCGTAGCCTTTTGGTTGGAGAACAGATACGCTAACCACTCAGCCAACCACGCTAACAAAATAATTTCCATCAAGGTGGATTTGAACTGCTGACCTATGGATTACCGAATTATCAACTACAGTTCACTATTCTGCCAACTGAACTACTGACAGAGACTATAGCAATTTGCATTGGACACATTGCATCCATCTGACGTGTATATATGTAAAGGCTGGTATGTTGGCTAATCACCATAAGCCACTTTTAGCCAGTTATGTTATATGCCTGTTGAATTTCTGTTCCCAGTTCACAAAAATCCCAAATCTCTTGATTTATCAATTTCCTTGAGCATTTCTGTTATATTAATACACAACTTCTTATCTTTTCATCCCAGAATGCATAAATTTACACTTTTCTGCATTAAGCTTATATTCATTATCCCTTGCCAATGCTGTGACTTATTAAAATCTGCAAGCTCTCTGTGTCACTTTTATTAACTATTACATTATCCAGTTTTGCATCATCAGCAAAGAACTGAATATTTCCCTTCAGATCATTCATTGCTTTTATCAGTTGACAGATTAAACCTTCTCTTGGATTTTGCTACTACACACACATAACCATTTGTAAAGTGTCCATCTGCCACTTGTATCCATATCACCAGTTTCAGATCCATTCTCATTTACTACAGTTTAAGAGTTTCATGTAGTATCTTGTCAGACATCTTTACAAAGTCCAGCAGTGTCAGCATGTAGCCATCTCAGCATTATAAAATGTGAGTAAATTACTAAGGCATGACCCATCCTTCATGAAGCCATGCTGTCCCTCATGGAATATCATATATGCCCATTGCTGAATTATGCCCTTGGCCAACCTTTCCAGTACCTTTATCTCCACTCTCAAAATACTGTGGTTTGTTTTTCTACCTTTCTCTCTTGGAATCCCTTTATCCAGTGGACCTATTTTGCCTTTCTTCCCCTTGGGACCTTGCAGAGCTCTAACATAAGTTTAACAGCATTCTCAGAGGCAATACCAGTTCCTTTGCACATTCTCATAATACACAGGCTGATATTCTATCTCATCCAATGGTCACATTAAGATTGTGTGATATCATAAGAACTTCACTGCTTCATCCGATGTTCCCACATCAGTTCCTGTCACATCTTTCTCGCTGCAACACCTCTAAATGGATGGTATACGCTTTCAAAATAATTAGCAACTCAACTGTTTTGCCTGGTGTCATCACCCTACAGCATTGGCTTTCACTAAAGTTATAGTTCTATGACCATATTCATTTTATTGACCACCTAGTGAAAGACTAGGACCTGTTTGGCTAATTTCCTCTTATACATAATTTCTTCTTTAGCAGTCCAGTAATCTTTTTTGTCTGTGCCTCCTTGTAATGCCAGCAAGTGTTTGGATCACCTTCACAACATTTTTTTTTTTCTTCTCTCGTTATTGATTCTACTCATTCATCTAACCCCCACCTTATTATTTTCCTGACTGGGCATATAGTTTGATATTGCTTTTTTCAGAAATCCTTGACCAGCTTCCATGCTCTGATAACATCCTTCCCTTGCAGATTCTTATGGTAGTGCACTGCTTCAAGCTGCTTCCTAAGTTTGTCATAGTCACCTGCTGTGTATCATTCCACATACTTTTCATAATTGAAAATTCAATGGTTGGTACTTCCCAAGTGTAGCTTGTGGCTAACCTTGGTTATGAACAGATCATCTGATGCAGTCACCTGAACTAGCTCTCTCAAACCCAAGTCCCTTTTATTATATACTGTTTGAAGTAAACATCTTTTCATACTTGTATAAATTCCATTTCCTTCCATTCTATGCCTCTGTCATTGAAGTCCTCCATAACAATTACTTTAGCTGTGCTCATTGTGCCAATTTACTGTTGTATGACATCTACATCTCTTTCCTCCTGCCAACCTGATAATCATTTTGGCTGAAGTTCACCAAACATCAGCATTGCTCCTTCCCCAATCCATTCTCTATCCTTCTTGAATATACCATACCCCTCACATTCTATCCTTGTCATTACTTCAACTTCTTTCAGTCACTTCACACTAATCCTTGTAACTTCTAACCAGGTTGCATCAACCAATGTCAAAAACTCCTTCCTCTTATTTTTGATGTTTCTGGCATTATTCTTATTCATGAACTGCAATATCACCTTATGCTTACCTCTTGTACTGACTATCCCATTCAGATTTGTTACCAGAGTGACTATATTTCCTCAGTTTTTGGTCATTGTCATACTCATTACAATTGGCCTCTTGGTAATCACTTAAATAAATGCTGATCTGGTATTGGCTGAGCAGATCTTATGTCCTTTCTCTAACCAGCAGGCTATGGGTTTGATTCATGCCATGAGCATGAGTGTTTCTGAAAGCTTCAAGTGATTGTTGATTCTTATAACTCATTGTGTGTGACCACCACTTTGCTTAGTAGAAACCTGAACAGGCTTAAAAAAGTACCATGTTTGGTCTCTGGAGAAAATCTTAGCCTGTTCATGTATTAATACTGTACTAATGTACTATAGGTTTATAACCTTCTGATCATGAGCAGATCTTATGTCCTCTCTCTAACTAGCAGACTATGGGTTTGATTCATGCAATGAACATGAGTGTTTTTGAAAGCTTTAGGTGATTGTTGATTCTTATAACTCATTGTGTGTGACCATCACTTTGCTTAGTAGAAACCTGAACAGGCTTAAAAAAAGTACCATGTTTGGTCTCTGGAGAAAATCTTAGCATGTTTATGTATTAATACTGTACTAATGCACTATAGGTTTATAACTTTCTGTTAGTGGATTCATATAAAACAGTTGACTAATATATTGAAACATATGCAAGGTATTGCTCTTCCCGATATATCCAGATGTGACGTTACTAGTGGTTTCAACTAACATCTGATATTAGTTCTGAAAAATCTGATTTTTGCTTTTTGAACAATAATTTTTACTAATAAATGCCCATCTAGAGTGAGCATAAAGAATAATTTAAATAAAAATTTAATTAAAAGATGCTAAATTATTAAGCATATTTACCATATCAACAAATAGCATAAAAAAAGTATGGTGATGTCTGTGCTGCCAATCTGTAGGATAAGGTTCCCTACAGATTGAATTTATAATATTACTTAGAATTTATATCTGTCAGATATTATAATTATGCCAGATATTATAATTATGCCAGATATTATAATTATGCCAGATATTATAATTATGCACAATCTGTAAAATTATTACTTGTACCAGTGGCCAATCTAGAGTTTCCTGATCACCTTTCTTTTTAGTTTTTGGAGGAACAATTATTAAGAAATACTTAACATTATTTAAAATCTTTAATTCTTCTGTAATTTATGTTTTTTCACCAATAAAAGTTAATTACAAATTTTAATTTGTGGTATAATTTAAGGCTCCCAGGTGCAGCAGGATCCTAGCAGGATTAATTAAGACATTGGAGCAATGAGAGTGTTTTGTAGATTGATGACAAGGATATAGAAAGGCAGACTTATGGCCTAGAAAGTGGACGAAGTCAGTTTTCATACCACTACACAAGAAATGAGATATGAAGAATTACAAGAAGTAAAGAACTATTAGTTTAATCTCTCATGCAAACAAGATTTTATTAAAGCTCATTCTAAATAGGATGGCCCAAAGTTGAAGCAGAGATGCCTGAGGAAGAAGCACATTTCAGGAAAGGCAAGGACACACAGATCAGATCCTTTGCCTTATGCAGATCGTTGAAAACTACTCCAAAGCTTTTGACTTGGTTCAGCATGTTGAAGTTGTGGGATGTAATGAAAATAATGGGTTTTCCTCAACACGTTATCATATCGATAGCCAACTTTACCAGTTAGCAAGAAGCCACAGTAACAACAGGTGTTGGATTTCCTGATTGGCATCAGGTTGTCAAGGATGCCTACTTTCTCCTCATCTGTTTAGTATCTATGCTGAGGACATTGTTCATATAACATTGGATGAGCTTAAGAGAGGAATTGTGATAGGTGGTAGATTAATCAGTAATCTGAGGTACAGCAATGATTCAGTACTCCTTTGTAATGACAAGGAAGAACTAGGATGAATCCTTAACAAAGTTAATGAGATTAGCAAAGACAGAATCCTAATAAGACAAAGATTATGGTTCTCAAAGGAAAGATTTTTTCATTTGAAGGTAAGTTAATGTCTTGTATGGAGGTTGCACAATGTCTTCATCCCACATATAGGCAAATGGACCAGAGAATGCACACAGTTGACAAACAAAATATTTATTAGTGGACATTGCATAGTATATTGTGTGGATAGCAGATTAAAGTAGTGTAAACAGTGGGGTGTTTGATGGGAATGCCTTTTGACACTGACTTGTTGGACTCCATAGGAATGTTATGTAATGATAACTGGATAATCCTCTTCAAATCATTCTTATTATAACTGATATACAGATTAAACAGTAGTGATTCAAGAAACTTGGCTGTGTGTCACACCACTCATCACCTGCCTTTTAGGTTCAATACTGCTATTCTGATGGCTGTTTCTTAGTTATCCTTTTGTCCATGTCACCAGCTTCATATCCATCCCTGTTAGCTCCAGTTTACGTAATAGAATTTTGCAGTATTCTATCAGATGCATTTGTTTAGTTCATCGTTATCATCATGGTTTAGCCATTAGTAACATTATCTAACTTAGTCGATGGTGCATCATTCTTCCATTGCACAGCGGAGACTTAAAGACATGAATGTGCATTGGAATCATCAGTTATTATAACTGTTTTGTTTTGAATTATCTTCTTAATGCTGAAGTGATGAGTGTTTTTTTTGGCTGTAGAGATCAGTTGAAGGTGAGTTTACTGGAATTATATAGTAATGGCAGTTTTCTTCTATAAACTTGGTGTTTTTACCTGCAATTATGGAAAAATAAACACCTACTTTATTGACACAAATTATATGCAAACCTCTTTCGATGTGATCCAGACCATTACTATCCTTTTATTATTATTATACAGGTATTTCCAGGGTGTCATTGCAGGAGATCCATGCTATCATTATTCACACGTCTGTGAATAATGATATTGTCACTGATGGATTATAAGACAAAAATATAAGCAAACCTCCAATTGCTATTTTGTTTTTATTACAAGAGAAACATTAATGCAAAACCATTAAATAATAATATTAATTAAACATTTGCTCTATTGTGATATTGCACAATAAAACTGTTTATAAGCTCTTTTAAATTTAAATTATAAGCTATGTCTTTCTCTATCGATATAGTTGCTAGACCAAACTAATCTTTCTTGGGTCACTGCTGTGTGCGAATAATTTTTAATCAGTTCAAGCTTGGAAAAACTTTCTGCACTTGCTAAGCTAACAGGAATTGTTAGTATAGCGATGGTGCCTACCGCAATATGGCTGAACGAGAGTGCCCTTATTAAGCCGCACCGTGAAAAATATATAATCAAAAAATTTAGTTTGCACATCCTTACATAGCTTCCAGGGGTGTTACCCCCCCCCCCCCTTGTTCTCTCTCTCTCTCTTTTTCTCTTTGTCATGTATTGAAAAATTTCTTTTGTATCCATCTTACAAAATCTCTTTAGTAACTGGTGAGTTTCTATCACATCTCCTTTTCTCCATTTCCCAACCATACTCTGCAACTCATACACCTTCAGTCTGTCTTCATGGGGAGCATTCCAAAGATGTTACCATCTTGATCACTTATCTCTGAATCTTCTGCACCATCTCCTGATATTCAAGAAATGCAGGTGACCAAATAAGTGCACAGTAGTCAATATGCAGCCAAATCACAGCCTTATAAAGAAAAATAATAACCTCCCTATCTTTATTTGTCAATATGTTCTACAACATCCAAGTAACTTTGAGCTATTTTGCCAACTTTGGCAATATGCCTCTGAACTTCACTCTCTGTCCACCATGACTGAGTATCTCTAGTTTTGTTAATTTCCTACAGTCCAGTACCATCACTATGATACAAATATAATCTTTTCATCCTGAAGTGCATAACTTACATTTTGCAATATTGTCCTTTGCTTGCACTGCCAATTTATTTAAATCAGCTTGTAGGATATCTGCATCACCTTTATCAGTGTTGCCCTGCATCATCAATAAACAACAGTTAATGTCCCTCCTTAAATCATTCCATATATTATTAATATCCTACTCTGATTTTTGTCTGCAGTACTCACTCCCATCCATACCGTCAGCTTCATATCCATTCTCATTTGCTCCAACTTATGTAATATTATTATTATTATTACGTGCTCCTCCTTGGCGTCTGTAGACTCATTGAAGGAGGCCCTAAGCATCATTCCAAGCACTATCCAACATTTGTGCAATATCCTTCATACTTTGCTTTGAACTCATTCACAGTCATGGCACCCACAACAGACTTCAACATCCTATTCCACTAATTCACCACCCTCCAAATCAAAAAGTGTAGTTTTAACACCTTTGCTAACTATACTCTTGCTCAGTTTCCAAGGATGACTCCTAGTTTTCCCAACACCAGCCCTGTTCCAAAAAATTTCCTCTGTATCAAGATTATGAAAACCCTTCAGAGGATTTGAAATTGGAAGTGATGACCATTTAGTCTTGAGCAGTAATAAAATTGAATTTCATATTGAAAAGAAGAACATGTAAGAAAGTTTTAAGGTGAATAAAATTAAACGAATAAATAAAAGTTGAGCAGCTCTCAGATGTGAATTGTAGACTAAAATACACAAACATTATTCAACAAAAAATTTAGTGGCAAGCCCTGAAGAAAACACTGATTGATTCAGCCAGAGAGGTATGTGGTGAGGTTGTCTGCAAGCTTAGAAAAGTCAGAACTTCATGGTGGACACAGGAACTTAAAGAGGCAGTGAAGGAAAAGAAGAAGAAAGCATATCAAAAGTTCCTGGTAAGAGGGCACTTACTCTACAACTCTGTCTTCACCACTCAATCCCCCAGCTGCAATGAACCATTACTATCATCATCATATTCACCAGCGCCATCCACCCACCATTACCACTACTAGCATTTTCACAGACAATCACAAACATCCATGCCCATGTTGAGATTCGAACCCGCAGCCTTTTGGCTGCAGAGCAGATAAGCTAACCACTCAGCCAGCCTTGAAGTAAGGAGTATATACTTGAAGTATATCCTGGAAGTATGGAGTAATTACTTTGAAAAATTGTTAAATGAAAAGTAGTGATAACACAGTGGTAAAAAACACTCAGCAGGGATGCAGTTAGGAATACATATCCATATTTGAAGTAGAAAAAGCCATCAAAGACCTGAAATGTGGAAAGGCAGCAGGAGTAGATGATATTTGACCAGAAATACTCAAGTATGGAGGTATAAAAGGTATAAAAGTCTTACACTGGCTGCACTGCATAGTTCAGAAGGCCTGGATAGAGGGACAAATTCCAGATATTTGGAGTAGAGCTCCCATTGTTGTGAGAATTAAAGAGGTATTTCTCTACCGAGTGTTCCTGGTAAGATTTATGCAAGTATTATTATTATCCAGGCCTCCATGGAGTCAAAAAAGTTCTTCTTAAGAAACACAAAGTCTATCATACCACTCCTTAAACTCATTGACCGTTCTCACTCCCACCACTCCATCAGGCAATGCATTCCATGGTTCAACCACCCTCCATGCAAAGAAACCACTCCTCAACCTCTTGCTCACAGTTTCCTTTCGTAACTTCCAGGGTTGGCCTCTTGTCATCACTCTTTCCCACTGTTCAACCAAGCAAAAGAACTCCCCATTATCAACCCAGTAACCACCACCACTCAACAGTTTAAAAGTCTCAATAATATCACCTCTCCTTCTATCCACTAAACTCTGCAGTCCACATTCCCTTAGCCGATCCTCATAACTATCATTGTACAGTCCTGAAACCATCTTTGTTATCCACCTTTGTACCCTTTCCACAGTTAATTTATCCCCTTCAAATCCTGGGGACCAAATCTGAGAACAGTAGTCCAAGTGTGGTCTGATTAGGGTCTTATACAACGGAATGATAACTGTTTTATCTCTGCAGGTCAGCATCCTTCTCATTATTGCAGCAATCTTCTGTGTTACCTTCACCACCTTTGCAATATGTCCCGTAAATTTCAGGTTTCTATCAATCATCAACCCCAGATCTCTTGTCTCCCCTACTTTCTCCAGTATAACTCCTCCCATAGAGTAGTACTATCTTAACCTGTACACTTCTTGAGGGTACATGGCAGGAATTTGATGATGATGAAAATCCTTCAGTTATTTGTATGTCTCAATCATATCACCATTTTTCTGCCTTCCAATCAATTTCTGTAATCCACGAATCTTCAACCTATACTCGTAAAATTCATTCCATATACCTGTTACCATCTTAGTCACTCGCCTCTGGATCCTCTACACCTCTTCCTTATCTCCAAAAAACCCAGGTAACAAGACCTGCATGCAGTAGTCAAGATGGTGTCTTATCAAGACTTGATAAAGAGAATAACCTGCTTGTCTCTGCTTGTCAAAATATTCTTCAGTATCCAAGTAATCTGATGAGCTTTTTTTAGCCACTTTTGGCACTGGTTCTCTAAACTTTGACTTCCTATCCACTAACACTTCCAAATCTCTGACTTTGTCAATTTCCTGGAGTACAGTTCCATCACTGTGGTATATAGCTGGTAATGTTTTCACCCCAAAATGCATAATTTTACACTGGGTGACATTAAACTGACATCCATTCTCCTTTGCTTAGACTGCCAGTTTGGGCAAAGGAGAATGGATCACCCATCATTGTGCAAAAATTTAACATAATCTGTATTAAGTATTTCTCTGCCTAATTTGCATCATCGGCAAACAACTGAACAGTTCCTTATCCATTTCTATATCACTAATGTACAAATTAATTAGTAGTGTCCCAAGAACAGAACCCTGTGGGATGTCACTAGTCACAGGTCTTCTACTGGACTCTACTTTTGAATAAACTGCTCTTTTATATCTCTCATTTGCAAACCACCCTGTTATTCGCTTCACCAACTTTATGTTCAACCCCCTGTGCTGCAGTTTATTGATTCCAATTCCATGCAGTATCCTATCAAAGGCTTTTGCAAAATCCAGCAGTATCACTGCAAACCTATTACTTTTATCCAGCTCAGCTGTCACTGTATTATAAAACATGTGCAATTATGTAACATAAGCATGACCTACTCTTCACAAAACCATGTTGATCCCCCCCCCCCATACAGTATCCTATTTACGTCTATCCATTCCTGTATTTTGCTCTTGACCAACTTCTTCAGTACCTTGACAATGACTTCTGATATGCTGATTGGTCAGTAATTTATTACATCAGTCTTGGAGCCACCTTTATGCAGTGGAACTATTCTGCCTTCTTTCCATCCCCTTGGGACTTACCCAGAGCTGAGACTTAGGTTAAACAATGTGGTCAAAGGCACTAACAATTACCTAGCACCTACACATAAAACTCAAGCTGGTATACCATCTAATCCCATAGCTGTATTCACATCAAGGTTCTGTAACATGCTGTGCACCTCCATTTCATTTATATCAGTTTCCATAAAACTCTTTGCTTCTCTTGTTACTACAATAACTCCTTGTGGATGATATATTCTTGCAAAGTGTTCACTTAGTAATTCTACTATTTTGACTGATTCAATTGCCTCCCTCGGCATTCATTAAAATCATTTTGCCATAAACACTCTTCCTTTTACTTGCAACATATTGAAAGAACTGTTTCAGATTATCTTTGGCTTGCGCTGCTAATTTCCTTTCATACTCTGTTTTTGCCTTTCTTACCACACTGGTTACCCTTCTGGCTTGTGCTCTGTACTGCTCATCTGCCTACTAGTCATCTTTCTCCTTGAATTCCCTTCATAAAATTTTCCATTTTTATTGTAGCTCCAACTTAATGATGTACCTATGTAAAGTCCAACAGCATATTGGTGTTTCTATTTCCTTTCTCTAATTCTGATGTCACCATATTCCTGTCTGCCTGTTACCGAATTTTACCTTTAACCAATTTTCCAATACTTAAACCATCACTCCTGAGATATAAATCAGTCTTTAATTTGCTGCTTCTATCTTGAAGCTGTCTTTATGTAATGGAACTAACTTCTCTGTTTCCACCTCCTTGGAACCTTGCCAGAGTTTAGATTAAACAATTTCTTCATAGGCACTGCCACTTCTCTTGCACATTTTTTCATGGCACATGGGCCAACATACCATCATCCTACTAATGTATTCACACTGATATTTTTCAATTTGCTGAGCAGCACCAGTTCATCTGTCTCAATTCTGACATCAGTCTCTGTCACATTGGTAATTGAAAGTTTCCACTTGGGTGATACATCCTTTCAAGGTGATTACTTAGTTGATTCATTTTTTCTATCACTTTACTGCCATCAATACTGAGTAAAGTTTTCTACCATAAATTCTTCCTCTTACTACAAAATGAAAAAAAAAAAAAAATTTGGATTTAATTTGGCCTGCTTAGCTAATTTACTCCGATAATCTGATAGGCTAAATTTACACTTCTAACTAGTCATCAATCTTTTTGTCTCTGCTGTGTATCATTCACAATGATTCCAGTCTCCTTTTTGTTTATATTTCCTCCAGAATGCTCACAACCAATTCATGAGCAGTTCCTACTTGAATCACTAATCATCCATTTAATCCTTATTTGATTTATCCTCTTGTATCTGAACATGCAATCCAATATTGTTTCTCTCCAAAAATTCCTGACCACTTCCATTCACTGTTGACATTTTTTCTTTGTAGCTTCTTCTTATGGCACTGCTCCAAGCTGCCACCTAAGTTTGTTATATTTTCCAGCTTTCTAATTCCATATCAACTCTTAGGGGATTGTTGGCTGTTAAATAATTTGTAATATGGACTTCGACACTGCACCCACACTGCTCATGAATTTTCTTGACATCCAGATAACATCATGCAATTTTGCTAAAAATTTTCAGTCTGTAACTAATCTCTGCATTGTCACAAGTATCTACCTCATTTTTGAAATTAGCTTATTGTGTTCACACTTCAGTCCTCAAAAAAAAAAAATAATAATAGCTAGTGTGTTCACTGCTTTGTGAGCACACTAACTAATCAGTGATTGCTATTATAAATTGCTTATGTTCTACTATTTTCAGTCTACAGGGAAAAGTTTGGAGAAACATCAGGACTTAAAAATTCCAATTTTTATGGCCTGTGTGTGTGTGTGTGTTATGATCCATCGAGTTGTTTTCCACTCCTGGCGACTCCATGAACATACACTCTCAATTCCGATCTGTCCGTGACCATGTCTTTCAGAACCTCCAAGTGCACTCCAGTTGCTTCTTTAACTCCATCCACCCATTTAATTCTTGGTCTTCCTCTTCTCCTGCTTCCATCAACTTTAAGCAAGCATTATCATCTTCTCCAGACTGTTATTTGCTCACATAATATGTCCGAAGTATGACAATTTTTGCTTGATGATCATAGCTTCAAGGGAGCAATCTGGCTTTTTTCTGTCTATCATTGATCTATTGTTTTTCTTTCTATTGCAGTCCATGGTATTCTTAGTAAGCGTCTCCAAACCCTTAATTCAAATGCATCTATCTTTCTTCTTTCACTTTTTCTCAGGGTCCAACTTTCACATCCATACAACACCACAGGGAATACCATTGTTTTCACGATTCTGATTTTTGTTGTGAGGCTAATATCTTTATCGTTAAAGATCTTGCTTAAATTTGTCATTGCTTTTTTTCCGAGTCATAATCTTCTAACTTCTTTGGTACAATAACCATCTTTATCATTTCGAGATCCTAGGAACACAAAATTGTTAACTGCTTCCATTTTCTCCCTATCTACTTCAAAATCATTAAGTTCACATGTTGCCATAACTTTTGTCTTTTTGAGGTTAAGTTTAAGACCATATTTAGCACTTTCTTTAACTTTCATAATAAGTTCCTTCAGATCTTCTTTGCATTCTGCTAGCAAGGTGGTATCATCTGCATACCTCAAATTATTAATATTTTTTCCACCAATTTTAATTCCAACTGAAGACTCCTCTGGCCCTGCCATTCTTAAAATGTATTCGCTATACAAGTTAAACAGGTACAGAGATAAAATACATCCTTGTCACACCCCTTTACCTATAGTGAAATACTCAGTTTCTCCAAGATCTGTTTGGACAGTAGCTTCTTGTTCATAATAAAGATTCCTCAGAAGGATAATGAAATGCTCTGGTACTCCATTGTTCTTAATACATTCCACAGTTTCACATGATCTACAGAGTCAAAAGCTTTGCTATAGTTATGGAAACAAAGATAGGCATTCTTTTGATATTCCTGTGCTCTTTCTATTATCCATCTCACATTGGCGATTTGATCTCTTGTTCCTCTGCCTTTTTGAAATCCTGCCTGTTCATCTGGCATTTCTCTCTCCATGAATGGTCCCAGTCTTTTCTGAATGATCTTAAGTAAAACTTTACTTGCATAAGAAATCAGTGCTATAGTTATGTAATTTTCGCACTCTCTTGCATCGCCTTTCTTCGATAAAGGTATATAAACTGTGTTAAAGATACCAAGTTATTTTAAATATAAACCTGGTTTTATTTACTCCATTTCCCAAGTAAGCAAACAGACAAGTCAGTCAAGTTTGCACCTGTAAGTCTTGCGGGCGCAAACTTGACTGACTTGTCTGTTTGCTTACTTGGGAAATGGAGTAAATAAAACCAGGTTTATATTTAAAATAACTTGATATCTTTAACATATATTATACCCAAGGTAAAAAAAAATAAAAAATAAAATAAAAATAAAACTTTCTACAGTATATAAACTGATTTTTTCCATTCCTTAGGCCATATAGTTGTGATCCAAATTCGCTGACATAGAGCCATTAAAATTTTAACTGCCTCTTCTCCCAGGGCTTTGAGCAGCTCAATAGGTATTCCATCTCCTCTTGGTGCTTTCTTACTGGATAGCTGTTGCAGTGCCCACCTCACTAAACTCTCCAGTGGTACTGGCTCCTGTGTATAATCCTGCTCTTCAAATTTCTCAGTAATTTTGGAGTCCTTTCTGTAAAGGGCTTCTGTATACTCTTTCCAACTTTCTTTGATGTCTGCAGCTTCTGTAAGATATCCTTTGTGTTTACTTTTCAATATTGTCACCTTAGCACTAAACTTTCTTATTGGTTCCCTGATCTTTTTGAAAAGATCTCTTGTTTTGGTCTTCTATTTGTTGGCATTCCTGGTTAAAGTATTTTCCTTGTCTCTTCTGGCTTGTTGTTGAAACTCTGCATTCAAATGCTGTACTTGCTGCAAATTTCCTGTGGCCTTCGTTTTCCTCCTTTCCTGAGCAGTTTTGATGGCATCTTCTGACAGCTATTTGGACTTCTTCTTCTTACAAACTGTTGGGATATTCTTCTTTGCTTCTGTTTTAATTATATCTTTAATCTCTTCTCATAGTTCATCTGGTTCTCTTTCACAGAAATTGAGTGTGTTGAATCTGTTCTGTATGCTTATATTGTATTCAGCTGGTATGTTTCCAAGATCATATCTGATAGACATTTGTGATGTTTTCAGTTTCCGTAGTTTCACTTGTATCATAGCCACTAATAACTCGTGGTCTGTTCCACAGTCTGCACCTGGAAAAGTCTTGACAGACTGAATTGCACTTCTCCATCTTCTTTGTCCAAGTATATAGTCAGTTTGATTTCTGTGTTGTCCATCTGGTGATACCCATATGTACAATCTTCTTTTGTGCTGTTTAAGGTGTTAGCAACACCTTAAACAGCACAAACAAAGAATTTTCTGCACAAAACTCAACTAGTCTCTTCTCTGCAGTGTTTCGAATACCTAAACCAAAATGACCTGTTATTCCTTGTTCCTCAGTCTCTCCCACTTTTGCATTCCAATCTCCAATATGTAGCCATACATCTCGCTTTGGTGCTGCATCTATCGCTTCTTGTAACTTGCCATAAAATTCTTCAATGTCGTCTTCTGATGCCTCTGTAGTAGGTGCATAAACCTGAATGATGGTCATATTCATTGGATGTCCACTCACTCTGAGAGAAATGATTCTATCACTCACTAGATTATAATCCAATACATACCTAGCCATCTTTTTCCTGAGTAAGAAAGATACTCCATTTTTTCGACTTGTCTCATGCCCTGAGTAATACACTATATAGTCCCCTGACTGAAAATGACCCATTCCTGTCCATCTGAGTTCACTTATTCACAATATATCCAGCTTCTTGTGCTCCATTTCCATCTTTATTATTTCCATTTATTTACCCTGGAATAATTCCCTGCAAAGAAAATTATCCCAGCTTACCTTGGTTCATACTTCTAACATTCCAAGTTCCAGTCCTGTGGTTTTTTTGTGAAACAGGGAGCCTCCCTTTTCCAACCAGCAACATCCGTGACCAAGCTTCCTTCCGGGTTTGACCTGGACACATCATAAAAATTAGTTCTACTTGTGGAAGCCCTCTGTTCTTCCCCAGTTGCATGTTGGATGCCTTCAGGCCCGGGGGTCTTACCATCCAGCACCATATCGTACTTTCTCATTTTTGGCATGTTCATGGAATGTTCTTGGCAAAGTACAGAGGTGGTTTGCCATTGCCTTCCTCCGAAATATTTTTTGACTTTCCAGTCTAGATCTGCACTGTTCTGTGAAAACGGGGGCACCTCTGGAAGGATGTGACTCTTCGCCATGCAGTGCGGTCTTGGTAAAGAAGAGGATAGGTCTCTATAATAGAGATGTATTGCATATATCTTTACCCTGGAATAATTCCTTGCAAAGAAAATTATCCCTTACCCCCTTTCATGGCCTACCATGTGCCAAACCCAGACTCCATTTGGCAGCAGGAAGAAGGGAAAAAAAAAAAAAGAACAATCTGTCCTAATCTGTTAAAACATATGCAGTAGCTAGTCACTACCCTTTTATATTTCAACTAGCATCAAAATCATATTCATTGTACAAATTTTCCTTGTTCATTTATTCTTTCTACTACTGTTTTAGAAAATAAGCTGGCAGAAACAACCTCACTTCTTATGCCTTTCCTAAAAAGTACAATCTTCAATTTTTCAAATGTCACAGTAACCAGTTTGTTGTTATTTCTTAATTTTCCATCCATTCAGTATGGTGTTATACAGGGTGTTCCTGAATTCATGGCCCAAACGTGATGGGATGGTAGTATACACTGAAACCAGCAATATTTGTCATAGAATATGCGGCTGTAAACACAGTGAGGAATTGGAAATGAAGGACAGACACAGGTTTCCAGAGTCACATTTATTGGAGATCGTTACAACAAATGCTCAAAGTCCACCCACCAATGTTGATGCACGCGGCACAACGGCAGAGTAGTGTTCGGCGTACCTACTCGTAATCACTGGGCTTGTCGCGCACATTGCCGGCTGCTACAGACAGTCGAGCGTCTGTGCCCCCTACTGGGCTGCATTTGTGGCCGCATGTTCAATGACGAATATTGGTGGTTTTGGTGTGTACTACCATCCCCTCACGTGTGGGCCATGAATTCAGGGACACCCTGTAAAGCTGCCAAGTCATGTTTGTGAGATTACCAAAAATAAAAAATTTTAATAAATGCATCAAATCCATTTTGTTTTTTTGATCTTTCTATGGACCTTTACTCTATATTTTGGGCTTCAGATACCTGATCTTTCATCTTGTATTCACTAAATGAATGATTCTATTACCAGGGATTAGCTCAGCTTACAAAATTTGAAATATGTTTAAATACTATAGCTTAGAATGATATTATTATAAGATACTTATGTAATCATTTCATATTTTTGCAATTTTTAATAGAATTCCTGAAGTGCCAGAAGATTCTCCTGAAAATAATCCACTGCTTAGAACATGCCAGTTTCCCCAGTTTTCAGAACTGGATAGTGTAAAATGTATAAATGCCATTGGAAAACTTATAATTGATTATGAAACTGGAATTTCTGAACAGGAAGAAATTCTAAAAGGTAATTTGACTATTTAAGGTTAAACGGTGATGTTTCTCATCTATTCGGTTATTTATTTTATATTTTTATACACCTGCTCCAGTTATTATAAGTACAAGGTGTGAGATATACCGATAATGTGATTCTTACTATTTCAAACACAACTATAACAAACTTGCTGACTATTACTATAAAAATCTAGCTCAAAGCCCACAACTACAATGCATTACTAAAAGAAAAATTCACTATAGTAAACTATTTACTATAATAAACTATTCCTATGGACCCTGTATGTCTAGAGAATCAACTGTATATATACTGTATATATATATGTGCAGTCAGTTTACAATATGATAAACTTACAAGTATTAAATAAAAGTCTCACTGAGGCCTTATAGCATCAATGCTATGTAAAGAAAATTTACATATAGTAATTAACAAACAAGTCATTTGTTTATTATTTACTATACCAAAGTGTTATATCATCAGTGCTGATCTAATGGAAATTTACTATATTGAATCTTTCAGGAGAAAAAATGTTGCTACCTCTGTAGTGGATCGGCTAACTCACCTTCAATTCACCCATATAAAGATTCCTCTTTTCACAACGAGAATCAAACTTAGACCTTTTCAAATATATATAAACTTTGTAATATGTGTTTTTAATATATTTAACTTTGTACTATATATATATGTGTGTGTGTGTGTGTATATATATATTAAAATGAAAATGTATTATAAATACATTTTTCTAAATGCATTTTATAAATTTTTATAAACTGTTCATTCATCATCAACCATAATCATTCAACAATTGAATGATTAAGACAGAGTAAATTTTCAACTAAGCTGTGTCACATCCAAATTTCTGCATCCATCTGTTGTTCCAGTATATTTTTCAGAATTATTCCAAATTCTCTTCATATCAGCTGATGAATATTTTTTCAGATATATAAGATCCTGAATTAAAAATGTTTGCATCATTTGAAGAATAAAAATATATTTTATTTCCAATATTGGACCACTCATCCAAAGTAAGACGAAAACAGGGATCTGATTCTGCTAATTTCTCTTCTTATCTCTGTAATAAATTTCAAAACTTTTTAAAGTTTCTTTCTGTATCTGGCAATAAAATATGAATAGATCAATAGAATTTTCCATTTTTCATATTAAAATTACAAAATTAAGAAAAATTATAATTACACATTAAGAATTTTTACCTTAAATGGTTATCCAGTTTTATTCACATTTAAAATTAAAAATTAAAAATAATAACTTCACTATACATTACAATATAAAAGTCTGTTATCTACTGCTAGTGATTTCCCCCCCCCTCCTCTTTCATATTTAACTAATGAACCAACTGATAAGAGGAATAATGTTGCAAAAGACCCGACTATGGAGCAGCTAAGTGTAATATAATGTTCATTGCACTTGATTTATAGTCACATTAGTCATATAATGATAGTATTGTATTATACTTAAAGGGAACACAAATAAATGTATAAAATAACAAATAACATTATATTTATTGCATTCATTGTATAGTTCCATTAATGCATAATAAAATTTTCATCATCTGCAATATGATACAATACTCATTTTACTAAAATTAATGAAACTTACAACTAATGAAATTAAATTTACAAATTTGTTGCAGATTTGTCAATAAATTTATGAAAAGTCTCAACTCTCAAGCCTCAAATGTTTTTTTCTCATGACAGAAACTAGTACTACAGAGTGGATAGCGTATCTGCTCTCCAGTCAAAGGGCTGCAGGTTCGTATTCTGCCGTGGGCATGGATGATTGTGATGTTTGTGACGCCACCTACCACCACTGATATTAAAATACCAGTGGTGGTAGGTGGTAGATGGCGTTGGTGTAGTTGTGGTCAGTTGTGACTGAGATTGTGGTGGAGACGGAGTTATAGACTTGGTACCCTCCCTCGATGAGTCCTTATACTCCCTGGAGGTGTCAAATAATAATAATAATAATAATTACTACCTTGCTGTTGACAGTTTTTCTACAGATTAGTCAGTTATCAGTCATGACTCTATATTGTCATATCTTAACGGTACTGCTATCTGCATCAGTTCACCCAGATTGTGGACTCTTTCTTTCTTTTTTTTTTTTTTTTATAACCTTTTCTCTCTAATTCTGTTTAAGTGTTTTTACCACTTTACATCAGCTCATATGTTTCTGAATGCTAACCATGTTAAGTTCCTTCTTAATATCTTCATTTTGAATATGATTTTTCCATTGATACAATCTTTTTGCGCTTCTGATTTTTATTAGAACTCTCATATCTGTAGTAATCTCTTTGTAGTGTCTGATCAGTTGTTTGATTTCTAATCCAGCTCTCAGATTCATGAGTTAAAAATTATTATTATTTTTAATTAATTTCTCTTGTATTTCATATGAATGTATTTTGCCAATTCCCTACCATACCAGATTTGCTTAGTCTGTTGAGTACTACCATATGTAATTTGCCATATTCACAAAAAATTGTGTCTAAATAGCTGAAATATTTTATTTCTATATGTTCTCTATTCAGTATACAGTTGATTTTCCATATTCTTATATATTTTGAATCTTTGTCTTTTTATTACTGATTTTCATGACAAATTTGTCATGAAAATCAGTAATTTGTAAACCTGTACTGGATTTATTTAAGAGTGCAACATCATTTGCATGAAGAAAAGAGCTGAGATTGACTTCTCAAATTTTGATATCAGGTTTAATTTCACTTTCCTGCATGATGTGATCTTTATACTTTAGATGATGAATAATAGTGTACACCCTTGTCTTACACTAGACTGTATATCAGGTTATCTTCCAGTACCTATTTCAATTCTAACTGCTGACTTAAAACTTAAATATGCAACTTGCTCTGTATACATGATCTGTTATTCCTGTTTACACTACATAATTGTAGCATTTTTGAACAGTTTTTCTCTTGTCCTTCAGATATACCTTTGTCATATCTACAGGCCAGATCCTCCAGAAATCAATGCAGTGTTATTGCAACTTTTCATTCTTTTAACATTGGAATTTTTTTTTCAACAAAGTAATTTAAAAAAGAATTTTTTCAAAAAAATTAAAAAGAGTGTTGTTCTTGGTACTTGTTCATCACCTGCAATAAAAGCATTCACAGTAGTCAGCAGTCATTATCCTGGGAAATGGAAATGAGATCAATTCTCATTCATTGTCATCATCAACTTCCTGATATATATACCCTCATGGAGTGTACAGGATACTATGACAGTACTACATGATTAAGTTTACATTATTACCAATCTCCTAATCAACATTTTTTCTTGTAATTAGTCTATCACTTATGATCACTCCAACAATATTATATCTAATATTTTGATATTCCTCTGGGTCTTTTCCCTGCTATCTTTTCATCAGACATCTGTTATGTTAACCTTTCCTCTTCCATTCTGTTTAAAACCATACCACCTTAGATTGGTTCGTGGAAAATTCTTTGCCGACACATCATCACAGAGAAAATTCTTCAAAAAATGTAAATTGAAATAATATTGTAATGATACACATGTAGGAAAAACAGCAATACAAGAAATATTTTAGAAAATATAGTTTCTTTTTGTATTTAAATAGATTTTATTGAACTTTTTTTTATAATATATTTATTATGCATAAAGTGAAATGAATATTTCGTGTTTTACTAATCAGTGAGTTCCCCAGTTTCTGTTTATTTCTTAAAATGTTATTATTATTATTATTATTTTAATTTAGATACTACAGACTCTGTAGATGAGGAATCTTAATATTTGACAAAAGCTTGATAGGGTAGTTAGGGAGTGAGGGCACTAAATTTAAGGATGTTTATTTATTTTTGTAGCCTTTCACTATTTTCCTTCACACTTATGCCACTCATCCAGATGTGATATTATTATTACAGAACTAATTCAGATGATGAGATGCTTTCAATTATAGGATATAGTCTGACCACATAAGCGAGAGCTGTCGTTGGCAGACTGCCAAAAAAGAGTCAATTCATGTTGAAGGGGAGAAAGAAATAACGCGATGTACACCAACACGCGAAATTACTCTTTATACGTTAAAGTTTTCAACTGTTATACAAGCAAAATAGTTACCACTTTAAAAACTACAATGATCATAAAAGAGAAGTTAATTTTCCGACGTGTAATAATAAACACTCCCCACAATACGGATTGATTACCCTATTATCGGAATGGATTCTCCTTCTTTTGACATGCGCAAAAGTGTCGAAGGGTCTCCTGTCTGTGGGCATACTATATCCATATCCTTGCATGTGTGTGTGTTTGTGTATATATATATATATATATTTTTTTTTTTTGAAACTGACTTTTCCTGCATAGAAAAGAGATTTTGAAGGCTATTACTGTTCCACAGGGATAGGGTAAGACTATATGCGACTTTTGAGTAATTATATTAAAGAAAATGATGGTGAAATTACATAAATCCTTTCATGATGTAAATCAGCTTAAGGCAGAATTCCCATTTTCAACTGAAATACTAATCTTCACCTTATTTCCCAATATTAGTATTTTATGTAATTTTAAAAAAGTAGCATTTTAAAGGAATTTTAAAATTAATATTTGATAATATTTGTCTTCTTAATCAAAAAAAAATTTATAAGTGCATGTTCCCAAAATGAAATAATTATCTTTGATTGGTTTGAACATAAACTGTCATCACAAATATCTGGAGTTGTTGTAATTGTTGGCCTGGTTGGCCAAGTGGTTAACATACCCACTCTGCAACCACATAGTTAATTCTCACAGGAAAATTAATTAACTATATATTTCACTTTAGAGGCATGCACTTATACATTTTTTTTTCTTCAGTGAAGAAGACAAATATCAGATATCAATTTTAAAATTTCATTGTTTCATAAAATATTAGTATTGGGAAATAAGGTGAAGATTAGTATTTCAGCAACAGATGGGAATTTTGCCTTAGCTGTGATTTATGTTGTGAAAGGAGTTATATAATTTTACCATCATTTTCTTTAATATAGTTACTCAGAGGTGCACATATAGTTTTAAACCAGTCCTGCAAAACAATAACCTTCAAAATCTTTTTTTGTTATGTAGGAAAAGTGGAGTCATTTCCAAGAAACACAAGTATCCTATAATAGAAAGCACCTGATTTACAATTTCCCAACATTTCAACCTTCATATTAAGGTCATCATTTGAAGTACGCAACACACACACACACACACACACACACACACACACACACACACACACACACACACACACACACACACACACACACACACACACACACACACACACACACAATGTTAGACCACCATTATTGTTAAGACTAGGATTGATAAGAATTTCACAAGCTTCCTTAAATTTATGCTCATATCACATTTTGGTGTGATGTAAACAACAGGTGCCTTTTGTGTCAGTTCTATGTGGAATATTCAGGGCATGATCAGAAATTTAATAACTGTGGTAAACTGGCCTTTCTGATCATGCCCTGAATACTCTACATCTGGAGTGTAGAGGGTATAGTTTAGGAGGGACTGATGGTGTGTGTCAGTAGGACTTGACAGTGTATCACCAAAATGATTGGAATGCTCTAGGGAATTAAATGCACTCTTGGCACACCTGTTTTAACATGAAGTTTGCAAAAGAGCAAGTCCAAAAGTGTGGAAAGCAGGAAAACTTGTTCCACTTCACAAAAGTGGTAAGACTAAGGCTACAAATTATAGACCAATTTTTGCATATGGAGTTATTGTTAAGGTTCTAGAAAGGTTGACAAGGACTAGGATTCAGAATTGGAATGATAATAGTAGGAGATTCTCTTTGATGGTCAGCATGAGTTTGTTAGGGAAGAGATCATGTTTTAGCATTCTGCTTATGTACTACAGTGACAAATTAATTAGATGAGGAGACGATGTATATACATGTATATACAGTGGTATACTTGGGCTTTTGATAGATTGCCACATGACAAGCTGGTAACTAAATTGAAATGGATGGGATTAGATTAGAAACTAGTGAGTAGGGTAGTGAATTGGCTGTCAGATAGGTATCAGTGGATTGTGTATGGGGTGAGTGATATTTCAAAAGAGTAAGGTCACTAACAGAGTACTGCAGCAGTCTGTCTTGGGGCCATTATTATTTAACTTGTATGTTAATGATATTGGAACAGACTTATTGGGAATATGAAATGTTGCAAAGATTTTGAAATAGCTGGAAGAGAGAGATGAGAGATCTCAGAATGATGGTAGACAGAGACTTGAAGTTTAGGGGCCACATTACTAAAACTGTAAGAACATCACAATGGATTATGGCATTAATCATGTGGACACTGACAGTAAAGAGGTTATGATTCCCTTGTATAAGGCCTTAATCAGGCTACATGTAGACTACTGTGTGTAGATTTGATCACCTGGTTTTCAATGAGATGAGACTATATTAGAGAGAGTCCAGAGAAGGTTTACTAAGTGGGTTTCAAGTCTGTGGAATGTGGTATATGTGGAGATTGAAGGAATGCAGCTTGCAGAGCCTTGTTAATAGAATGGGGGGGGGGGATACGATTGAAATTTACAAGTTGGTGAGGGAGGTTGTTACCGTACTAATGCGGATGAGTTTTTTCATAGAGAAGGAGAAAAGAGTACAACAAGAGACCATCTCTAGAAGCTGTATACAGCTTCTAGGGATGGTGAGGATATAAGAAGGTGAGCATGGGATTGAGGAGCAGGTTCTTTGGTGAATGGAATGCATTGCCTGAAAGTGTGAGTGCAGAAACTGTGAATGAATTTAAGGCATTTAACTGACTGTTTAATGATCTTTATTACATAAGAGTGCAGACCCCTTGTGGTGAGGCTTTTGACTTCATTGAGATCTGAGGTTATTATTAAGTAATTTCAATATTTAATTTGCCATCCTCACTAAAAACTGTGCCTAAATAGCTGAAATATCTTACTTGTTCTACAGATTGTTTATTGAGAATGTAGTTAAAGTTTTCTATGTCCCTGCCAATTGTCATAGTTTTGGTCATGTTATTGCTGATTTTCAAGCCAAATTTGTTACAGCTGTTATTCAGTTTAGTTAGATAATCTTTGATGTTTGCACTGGATTTGCTTAGGAGTACGTTATCTACTAAGCAAATCCAGTGCACATATCCAAGATTCTCTAACTAAACTGAATAACAGCTGTAACAAATTTGGCATGAAAATCAGCAATAAAATGACCAAAACTATGAAAATAGGCAGGGATAAAAAGATAAGTTTGATATCTCCAAATCTGATGTAAAAGATTTAATGCCACTTTAATTATGTGATTTATATAGATGATGAGTAAGAGTAGAGATAACATGCACATTTGTTTTACACCTAATTTTACATCAGACTGTCTGTCTTCTTGTATTTCCTTCTATTCCAACTGCTGACATTTAAATATATTGATCTGTGTATTGTTCCCCTTACCATATATAATTTAGTATTCTGAAAAGCTTTTCTCTGGGTATCTTGTCATATATCTTTTCCAGATCTACAAAACTTCAAGTACGGAGCCTATTATATTCATATGATTTCTCAACTATTTGTTGTAAAGTGAAAATATGATCTTGACAATCTCTGTTTTACTTGAACCTAGTTTGTTCTTCTCTAAGTTTCACTTCTACAATTTTTTTAGCCTCTTCTTAGGTATGCTTGTATAAATTTCACCTAGAACACCTAGTAGAGAAATTCCTCTATAATTTTCACATTCGGTTTTATTCCCCTTATTACAGATGCAAACTCTGAGAGCTCTATTCTAGTCATTTGGAATTCAACCATCTGACTTGGCCTTTGGAATTATACAGCATAGGCACTGCAAAACTTTTATACCTCCATATTTGAGCATTCTGTCTTTCCATATGTCAGGCATTTGGTTGCCTTTTCTACCTCTCATATTCATTTGTACTCCTGTTTGCATTCCTCATACTATTTTGTACTGCTATTCTGCTAGTTCAATTTCTTATCCATTGACTCCTTGTATTGATGATTCCTATCTTCATTTCTTCTGTTTGGTTTTTTTCAGCAGCTGACTTTTCGTTGTCCTAATTTCCTGATGAAAACAGTAGGTCCTTATTTATCTTCTTTATATAACATCATTCACATAAAATTTGGTCAGCTAAGTTTAACTGTTTTGGCTGAGATTAACATCTCCAATTTTGATACCAGGCCTAATGTCACTTTCACCCCACTTTCATTCATAGCATTATCCATATGATCAGTAATGTGCATACCTGTTTCATATCTGATTTTACATCATCTTCCTGTACTTCTTTAACCATCCAAGTAATCATATGGATGAAATGTATCAAATATTTTATGCTTCTTATCCGTGTTGTTACAGTGGTATCCAAATGTCCTTTCAGTTTCAATCAACATTTTGCATTCATATTTTTAATAACATATGAATTAATAACCATACCAACCATATGGTTGGTATGGTTATTAATTCTGATAATTGTAAATTATGAGAATTAACAATAGATGTATTGTTTGATATAATGTCCTATTTTATACCATATAATTGTAATATTTCTAATTTAACTGCTTTTCTATCGCCATCTGGTCAGATGGGTTTATTTTCCCCCCCATCAAGGATTAGGAATTTATCTTTCTTCAGTTAGAAAAACCTGGGTTCAAATCCCATCCAGAACTCTAAGAACCTTTATCAGGCCTTTTCAGGTGAAGGTGAGTTAGCCAGTCTCATATGCAGGTGACACAGTTTCTCCTCTTGGAAACTTCTTTTTTTCATCTGTAAAGCAGACAAACCAGCCATAAGAACACAGAATACATGCAATCATTACTTTGAGCATTCAGGTGAGGGCAATGGGATGATGGTTTGATGGCTGGTTTTAAGGAAGCAAGCCAGATAAAGCTTGCTTCCATGCTGTTGGATAGGTGCTAAATGCTAAGCTCTTAGTTAGGTGGGGGGGGGGGGTACCATTATTATGAGAGAGAGAGAAGTGAAAGCATAGTAGTGCAAAGTTTTGTCCAAGAGCCATAGCAAGGGACTGGAAGGCTTGATTGTAATTTGAGCAGGATGCAATCTTAATGCATTTGTCACTTACAAAGACTGCTTTAATTATTATTATTATTTATTTTATTTAATTTTTTTTTCAGCTGTAAGCTGAGTGAGATGCAACAGTTTTTAACTTGAGCCATTGAGTGTATGCTGCATTTTTATCTCAGATTGCTTTGACACATTTGTTTAATGACCAAAGTTTAGATTGGGTCAGGGATTTTCAATAGAATGGGGAATAAAGAGATTCATCCTAGGAAGAATAATTGAGACCATAAAAAAAGAGACATAGAAATTCTGAAGGTCATCCTAATTGGTACCATTGTTTACCATAGGTACTAAGCAGAGATTGGTTGGGAGAAGGTTCTGTGCAAATTTGTTTCTGGATGTCTTTCTGCTCCTGACACAAGTTTTTGAGAACCATTTTGGCACAGACTTTGTTCATGTTCAATTGCTCATGCAAAATTTGTCATACAGTCTCCTTATCAATGTGCACCATGTCTATTATCATCAGAATGCTTAATCGGCGATCGTTGCAGACAATTTCATTAATTTTTGTAACATTTTGTTCATTTCCTGCCGTGATAGGGTGACCCTGTCTTTCGTCATCTTCAACATTTTCTCAACCGTAATAATAAATTTAGTTTAATCCTTTATCCAAGTGTATTGCACCTGAAGTATCTTCAGGATTGAGGCAACATGTGGTAAAGGTGGATGGCTCTCATCACTTGTCTTAGTATCTCCCACAATGCAAAGCACATCTCCTTGCGGACATGTATAATGCTATGCATCAAGGGAAGGGCCACTACCCAGACCGGTTTCGACCTTTGTTGAGGTCTTGTCAGTGGGAGCTGGACCCAGAGGTGCTGATAGTAAGGTGGAAATAATGGAGAAGTCATATATAATATATATAATATAGGTTCAGCTAGTACAGACTTTTTAATAGCAGCTCATGTATTAAAAATATTGATATCTATAGGCATAGATATCAGCATCACCATATAACACCAACATACATTTAGAAAAGGGCAGCAAATTCATTCTCTCCTCTTAACTAATTCACATGCAGCATTAGTTTGCTATAGGTTCTGTAAACTCTTGTGCATGGATATGGAGGGGAGAGAGAAGAGCAGAATTATACATGCATTACTCGATGTGCCAGTGATGCCTCTCAGTGCACTTGACTTTTCATCATGAAAAGTATAATTTTTAATAATACTGCTTTTAGTTATATTATATTTAGAATGTAATATAACTAAAATGATAATTATTTTAGTTATATTACATTCAAAATAATTACTGAACTGAAAATAAAAAAATAATTTATGAATGAATATTTTGTACTTGTTAGCACAAGTGTTGATTTTCATATGAAACATAAAATAGCCAGCTTATATAATATATAAACTGGCTATTTTATATATATATATATATATATATATATATATATATTTTTTTAGATCCAAATAATGAAAAAACCTTTCCATTACTTGCTGAAACTTTGGAAAAGCTTTCAGTACCACTTGACTGCACATGGAGCACATTAAGAAATTTGTTTGTTGTGAAAAATAATCAGAGCATTTCTCATGTTTATGAAAGAGTAAGCATATATTTATTTATTATATATATATATATATATATATATCCTTATTATTATTATTATTATTATTCCTTCCCTCCTCTTTTACCTTGCAGTGTCGAGATTTTCTATTCATTTAACTACTACTGTATCAAGGATAAGGTGGTTAGTTCTGTGTCTGTAGATGCTTGTGTTCACAGACCAGTTTTCCTGTTCTGGGGGAACAAAAAACCCGAGTTTCTGGGTGAAAAAAAAAAACCCTATCTCCACGTGAGACCGGCTAACTTACTTTTAGTCAAAAGAGACCAGATAAAGGTTCCTCACGTCATGATGGGAATCTAACCCAGGTCTTTCCGACCAAAGAGCTTCGTCTAAACTGACGGCTACGGAAGCTCTCTCTCTCTCTCTCTCTCTCTCTCTCTATATATATATATATATATATTTAATCATATATATTTGCATACATATAATATATTTTTGAAGTTTTCAAATTTAATTATACTCTATGTTTTGATTGTCACATGCTTGTAGGGGATAAAAGAACATGCATGTTTTTTGAGTCAAGTATTATGTGGATTTTAAATTTCTGAAGATTTTAGGTATGTGAATTGCAGGCCATTGTTCGAATTCATTGCAGAACTCTATTTTCAACACAGAATTTTTATATGTAATACAAGTTGGAAATTCTTCATATTTAGTTCATTCTAATTTTTATATGCTTTCCACTTATTCTTTAATAGTAACTATGTGAGATGCATTCCTGTGCTATTGCTTAAATGTACTTATTACACCTAGCAGTACTGCATGGATGCCATTTAAAGTACAGAATCCACAAAAACTGTATTACTGTATCACAGTAATGTGGATATTAGATTTATAAATTGAAATGATAAGAGGACATTTACCAAGAATAACAGTGCAAGACTGGAAGAAAAGTAAGCTTACACATGATTGTTTTTTTCTGTAGGTAACAATGCAATAGAGCTTTTCGAGTTCAAAAGAGGTGGAATAAGGGTTGGACAAAACATACTCTGACATTTGAATATGAGGCCTTAAGGTTCTTTATTTTGGCCATAAAATAAAGAACCTGCACAAGAACCTACAGATTTTGGGTATGTTGATAATTTGGAACTGTTTTGAGGAAGTAAAAATAGAAGGTAGAAATTTCACTGAAAGCAGAGTGTGACTTGCTTGATTCTTCTCTTGTACTACAGCTTTGGCATGTATCTGGAAAGCCACCTTACATAAAGACATGAGTTTAAAGAACAGTAGGGAATAAATGTTTCTCTACCATGTTTCATGATTTCAGTAATCTAACACTGGAAATGGGTTATAGAATGCCTATTTGGCATTCTTAAAATGCCAGACAACTAATGGATGAGAGTAGTAGTGTGGGTTTTAAAAGAGGTATACCATAAGTAGACATATCGATACAAAATTAATAATGGAAAAAACTCGCATACAAAGATTATTTAATAGTATCCTTTTCGCCTCAGTGTGTCACAGGCATCTTCAGTACATATTAAGCTCAAATTAAACAATAACTGACAATTCCAAAGAGCACCACCTAAGTAGCTGGTGTAAGATAACTAAAAAGGTCAATAAATTTCCTAAAAAAAAAAAAAAAATCAGTACAATAAAAAGTTAGGAAAGATTAGCTGATTTGTCAAGTACTATCTCCCATAAAGGGGATAGACGTAAGCCGCCGGATCTGTTTAAGTTAGGAGAATGAAGTAGAGTTTCACATGTTTCTTTATAACGGCGTTCCATAAGGAACTGACTTTTGTGAAGAACTCTTGTCTTTCTCCAATGAACTCTATGTCTAGTGAAGATGGCATGTTCTGCAAGTCCAGACTTTTTAGGTTTAAAGTATTCAATATAAGATTGGTGTTCTTCTTCAATTTTTGCAAATTTTGAGGCAGTTTTTTCATAGAAGAAACACTTTGATCAAGGTAAATTTGGGCATACGTATTCAACTACGTGTATACATAAAACACAAACAATCAGACTGTGAGTCTTAGGCCCTATAAGGTAGACTACAAAATGGATTAAAAGAGCACTCAGACCCAAAGCAGGTGGCCGCATCTTGAAAAAAATTAGTGTGTGTGTGAAAATTGCAAATCTAAAACCAAAAAGTATAGACCTTGAGCTTTAGATTTGCTGTAAAAATAATTAGATATTAGTCCGGAAATATGCTGTAATTTATTTTAAATTGCAGAAATTCTGTTGATCCATTGAATAAAAATACAAAAACCTGGATTTTTCATTCCACATCAGGCAAATCAGCCATGAATACACACGATTTACAGACGGTGTATTATAATAATAATGGTGGTGGTGGGCAGTAGATGATGCTGTACGTTAGTCATGTAGTTGAAGGTTAAGTAAGGGAGAAGGCGAGTTATAGTGGAGTAGTATGCCCTCCTTGGAGGCATGGAAATCATATGATAATAATAATGGCTACCATAATATGATGTAAGGGGGAAATGTTTTCTTACATGTAAAACAGAGGAGGTGACAAACATAACTCGCTTTCATTAGAAGCAAAAATTATGCATCTTCAGTCCTGTGATGACTTTACTTGCAGTGACCCAAAAATGAAAAATGAAAAAACATCTGAAAGAGATGATAAATATGGAATTACAGCTAACTCTTACTATAATAAACTTGCTTACTTGCTGTAACAAATTGCCAAAAGTCTCAACCAAAGGCCTCACAACCACAGTGCTATACTGAAAGAAATTCACTCTAATAAACTATCCACTTTATGTAACGAAATTTTCTTATCCTCTTTCCACTCCCTTGGAACCTTGCCAGAACTGAGGCATAGATTAAACAACTTTGTCAGAAGCACTGCCAGTTATCTTACCCATTCTTGCAACACACCAGCTGACATACTATCTAGTCCCACTGCTGTATTCACACTGATATTTTTCAATATGCTAAGCACCTCTAATTCATCTATCTCAGTTCTCACATCTGTCTCTGTCACATCGGTAACCACAGTCTCCAGCTAGGTGATATACCCTTGCAAAGTGATTGTTTACTAGCTTAACTATTTCTTCTGCTTCTGTCATCTTCCTACCATCAGCATTGTTTAAAGTCATTAATTTCCTAATATGCACCATCAGGGGATATTCAGGCTACTTTGACAACACTACATAATTAAGTTTATATTATTATTAATCTTCTATCAGCAGTTTTCCTCCAAATTAGTCTATTACTTGGGAGCATTCCGATATTGTTGTATCTAACATTTCGTGCATCTAAGGCACTTTTGACTAAATCAGTTTACTTAGACTTTGGTCTACCTCTGGGTCTCTTTCCTGCCATCTTGGCAATGAACTACCTGTTTTGCTAACCTTTCCTCACCCATTCTATTTAAGTGGGCTATACCACCTTAGATTAGCTCTGCTCATACATTCTTGAATGTTAACAATGCAAATTCCTTTCTAATATCTTCATTTTTGGTATGATTTGGCCATTGATGCAATCTGTTCATTCCCCTAATTTTTCTCAGAACTCTCATCTGTGGTTCCTAATCTTTGATCAAGTGCTTTGTTTCTAACTCAGCTCTCAGATCTATAACTTAAAACTGGTTTGAACATTGATTAAAGTCATCCTTCCATAATCATTCTTCCTTTTACTTGCTTCATAGCAAAACAAACAAACATAGATTTAGTTTGTTGTTCTTAGCTAATTTTCTCTCATAATCTGATTTTAGTCCTCCTTAACATGCTTAATCATCCTTCTTGCCTGTTCTTTTAATTGCTCATGAGCATGCTGATCATCTTTTTTTTTATATTTCCTCTAATAATGCTTTCTTTTTTTTTCAGCTTCTGCTTTATATCTGTACTTAACTAATTAATCCCTACTTGGTTTAACCTCCTGATCCTGAGTATGCAGTCTGATACTATCTTTCTCTCAAACAGTTCCTGACCGCTTCCCATGCACCACTGACATTCTTTCCTTGTGCAATTATGCCATGCTGCTGCTCCAAGCTGCCACTTAAGTTTGTCATGATTGTCAGCTTTGTAGTACCACATAAACTCTTTCTTGACTGAGAATTCCACTGTAGTATGGATAGATCTTCTGTGGCTGTTATCAGTTCTGGCACTCCTCAAACCCATGCTCCCTTCCATCACATGGTATTTCAGGTAATTGTTCCTTAGTAACTGTATAAATTCCATTTCCATCTTGCCATATTTGTTTCCCTCCTCCTAATCTCTATCCCCCCATAGATGAAGTTCTCCATGATAATTGCTCAGCCTGCACTTATTTGTGCTAATCGCTAATGCACAGCATCCACATCTTCTAGATCCCCCCCCCCCTCAGATCTATAGAGCAACCAACAGTATATTTTGTCCTATTGGCCTCTATCTCATACCAGATAGCCTCAGGTGAACCATTTCCCTCAGATCTATCTCCTCTGAAAATACAATATATGTGATATTCTGTCCCTGTAAGTACATCATTCTCTTTCAACCAGATCTTACTGATGTTGATAATATTTGGCCAAGTCAAGCTGATGAACACCAAAACTCCTCTCTTTTTTTTTTTTGATACTCCTGACATTCATGTACATGCATTTTGACACCCCTCCCCTCAGGGTCCACAGTCACCTTGCATAATGTCATTACCAACCCATTCAGGTTCAAAACCTGAGAAACTGCACCAGAAGTTCACATTCATTTCTATACTACTTACACTTATCTGTTGCAAGGGTGTCTAGATACATGCTTGACCCCCCCCCCCCCTGCTCCTATTATCTCTAGTTTCTCCTGATTTTTGTACTTCCAAACTCTAGCTGAACAATACTTTCTCCGAACATCTAACTACAAAACCATTGAAATATTCAGTCCATCAGTCATATAGAAGTCCTTTGCCAATCATAATTTAACATAATGGTAATGGTTTAATCACATAATAACATAATCATAATGGTTTAATCCTTTATCCAAGTGTAAGCAAACAAAGTTTGTGCCGCCTGAAGTATTTTCAGGACTGGGGCAGCTTGTGGTAAGGTGGTATGACTTCACATCACTTGCCTTAGTATCCCATAATGCAAAGCACATCTCCTTGCAGACATGCATAATGCTATGCATTGTGGAAAGGATTACTACCCAGACTGGTTTCAACCTTTATTGAGGTCTTTTTAGTGGGAGCCATACCTAGGGTTGATACTAAGGTTGAAGTAATGCAGGAGTCATATTTTTATATGCGAGTTGCCAAAAGGTGTCATATCTTATTATTAAATTACTCTGGATTAGAGAAAGGTTGTTGGAAGTTTTTTCACTTGGTTATACTGTAAAACGTATGTTTTTTTTTTTTTATATGTAATCTCTTTATCTTTACTCTTCTTTTAACCTTACTCACTTACTCGACTGCATTTTATGTTTATCCACCTTCCATATTTATTAGCCGTATGCCTATGAACACTGAAAATTTATTTGTAAGACTGCACCATCAGTATATCAAATATTCGGCATAAGACTCAATAAAACTTCCGGTAGATCTCTTGCTCTCCTACTGGTGTAAATTCCTTCAACAAAGTTTACATAAACAGTCGTGGTTCGTAAATAACTAAACTGTGCTTTATTGTTTCCCGCTCACAAGTCCGATTTTATTTAGCAACAGTGCAGTTGAAAAATAAAGGATCAGGCAGCACTCTTTTAACAAATAAATAAAACACATTTATTTACATTAAATTGAAATATACATGACTCAAGACAGGGAGATTGCTTTCTCTACCCATCTATAAAATCTTTAGCATACGATTAAAACATTTTCACTTCAACACTAAATAATTTCTTTAACTCAAAAACTTATTTACTCTCTGCTTACAAATTCAACTTATTAAACTTCTAGTTTACTCGCAAAGAGGTTAGCTAACTCTCTGTTAAGTTATTTTTACAGATCTTGTATCAACTTCTAGCATGCCAATTGACTCTCTTATGGACACTTCCCATTACTAAAAAACTAACTCTTAACAGTCCATAAACAATATATTTCCTAGATTATAAGTGAAAATATACATAACGATATAACTTACAGAGACTCTGTATCACACATTCAGTCAACAGTCTTTTAATAAAATCTTTATGGCTTTTCTTTCATCTTGAGTTTCTTGGCTTCCTTTTAGGCTTTTAGGCTTCCTTCAGGAGTATCTTGCTACAGCGGTATCATTTTGGGATGTTAGCAAGCTTTTTGACTGCAATCTGTGGTACTCAAATAGCACATATACAAGAGGTTTTAGCATACAAGCAAATTCTCCTCTGAATCCTTACTTCGGGAACTTCTGCTTCTAATTGCCGCCACTTCTGCTACTAATCGCTGATGACTGCCACCGACTGGCTCTGGCTCTTCTTGGTAACAGCGCTTCACCTTTGCTCTTTAGACGCTTGGATCTCGGCTCTGCTCTTTGTAACTGGGGCCACCCCCACACCGTGGAGTTTATTGCATCTATTGCACCTGTAACTTATCTTATATTGGAAAAACTGGACATACAATCCCTATCTGTAAAAAAAGAACACAAGTAGCACATTAAATTCAATAATTTTGGAGAAGCAGGCCTTGCAGATCATGCTCTTAATACCAAACTGATTGGAAAAGTATTTCTTCTTTACATCACACCTGACTTTAGAACTCTAAGCAGTTTTCAGCTTTTATTGGCTACTATCCATACTGTTTTGTTTTAATTTATATGTATACTTATATATATAAGCCAATTTTTTGGTGTGAACATGTTACTCTCCATAATAAATTTAGTTTAATCCTTTATCCAAGTGTGTGCAAACAAAGTTTGTGCCTGAAAGTATCTTCAGGACTGGGGTAAAGTGGTACAACACCGGGCAACTCCTTGCAAAGGTGGAGCAAGCTACCAACACTCCTATCTCAGTATCTCCCATAATGCAAAACACATCTCCTTGCGGATATGTATAATGTTATGCATTAAGGGAAGGGCCACTACCCAGACTAGTTTCGACCTTTATTGAGGTCTCTTCAGTGGGAGCCAGGCCCAAGTGGAGACACCAGGCAGAAGCATTAGCAAGGTCATCTCCTCCTATAGGAGCTGCCAAATGGTGTGCCACCTTTTTATTAAATTACTCTGGATTTAGAGAAAGATGTTGAAAGTTTATTTTTCACTTGGTCAGACTATAATAAATTTAGTTTAATCCTTTATATCCAAGTGTGTGCAAACAAAGTTTGCGCCTGAATAAAGGATAAAGGATTAATAAAATAAAGGATAAATAAAAACTGGATTCTAGTTTTGATGTAGTAAGAATTTTTTTTTTTTACACCAGGGGTCATGCCAATAGTTATAACGGTTGATCAGTAACTTTAGCATTCCATGTAGATTATTGTGCAGCTTGTTTCTATATATATATGTATACTCCAGATGATGACCTTAATGCAAAGGTTGAAACATCGAGTGTTTATTTTGGTTTATATTAAACTAAGGTTTTACTCTAATGCAGTAGTTTGTTCCATAATTTTCTTAATGTATTCTGATCACCATGTAAGCATGAAGGAAAGGATGCAGAAAGCATCCTTATTCCAGCCACTGATATTATTCCAACATCAGTGGTTGGAATAACAGTCATAGTAACACCTTGTATAACATTCAATTCTTGTACAGGAGTTTTATTAGAATGCGATCTCCTTTGATGTTCCTAATGAGGAGATATGCTCAGAGCCTAATGATTGGGGAGAGACAGGTATGAGTCACATCCTGATATGTATGGATGGTCAACTGGTTTTGATCATCATCCTTACTTTTCATCCTCACTCATCCTTATTTTTCATACACCTAACCTTGCTTTTACAAATGTTGGAGAAATATGGACATGCCCAGACACTGTCTGTTCTGGCTCTACCACCTGTGCCCTATATGGTAGTAAAGAACTTTGGCATGATAACAAATCTTGCTCTGCAAAGAAATCTAAATGTGACAGTTGTCGGAGAGATCATCCAGGCACACCTGTGCATGTCAGAAGTGGATAGATGAAAAAAGAAATACAAAAGTTTAAAACAGAACAAAATATATCGTGTCAGGATGCAAAAAATGAAATTAGTCACCACCGCACCTGTCCTGAAATCCTTATCTCTTCCAGATTATCCTACATGGACTAGTCTCTTTTCTCTACGTTGGGAAGCTAAAATTTCACACCTCAGACTCTCGTACATCCTTTTAGTATGCTTATTAAAGAGACTATGCAAGTTGTCAGCGTGAATGTTGACAACATTGCCTACACCAAACATAACAGCATCCCTCCATGTCAGGTTTACATTCCATCCTACAACTTCTCATTTTGTTAACTACAGAAGTCCCATACTCCACCATCTGTCTACCTGCAATTGTTTAATGCATACAGAGCAGTCCACTCTGATTTCTTGTCCATCTGTAATGATGGTTCTAGATCTGAGACCTCAATTAGCTGCATTGCTGTGCTTCTTGATTTTACTATCACTAACCAGATCCCATTTGATTGCAGTAATTATACAGCAGAGTTGCATGCAATTTAACTTGCACTTGTGCATTTAAAAGAAAATCACTATCAAAAGTGTATAAATGACAGACTCACTGAGTTCTTTACAGGCTATCTTTTCTTCTATGTACAGTCTCTATCCACTGCTCTGTGAGGTTTGACAACTTTTGTACAAAATGAAGATCCTTAATTTTGAAGTTTGGTTGTGCTGGATTCCTAGCCGCATTGAAATTAAGAGAAATGAGACTGCAGGTGCATCTTCTAGATCAGCTAATACTTTTTCAACATATTTTTTGGGAGTACTGTATACAAACTACAGACAGTTTATAAGATCAGAGCTAATTGCCCAATGGTAGGAGTCTTGGCAGTCTAGTCAACGTAGAAACAGAAGAGAGGAAGTTGCTCTTGCTAGACTCCACATGGGTCACAGTCTTAGTTACTGAGGGTTAACCTGTGCACACAAATATGCAACACATCTCTCATCATTTGTTGTGTTATGGTGGAGTGCCAGCATTTCCATGAGAGAGAGAAACGATTTATCTGCCTAAGTCACATACGTTCAGGTATATGTTATGAGACTTGAACAATCTGCATGATGTTTTTAACTTTTTACTAAGAATTAATTTATACAAACACATTTGATCATAAATTCTATTTATATATAGAAATTGCATTGCTTAACTTAATTTTTTGTGAATACATCATATAGCATATGCATATTATTCACTAATGTATTGCTTTATGACTGTTTATTAATACGTTGTGTAGTGCTGTAATCTTTGATATGGCACTTTGTGACCTTTGTTGTTCTTCTGCCAACAAACCATAATTCAACCATCCAACCCAGCCCCATGATGCTGGTTCAGAGCATACAAGGAATTTGAAACAAGAAATGATTAACATTTAGTTTTTTTGAGCAAGATAAAATTGAATTTCATACTAAAAAAAAACTTCTGTACATGTTTTAAAAAGGTTGAAATTCAAGTCATTTAGCATGTATACCATAATAAAATTCTTATAATTCCATTTTTGAGCATTTCTAGTTGAATATAGGTGTTATCTTTTGATAGATGTATATTTGGAGAGCTCTGAAAGCTAATTTGTTTAGTTTAGAAAAATTTGCGATATTATTATTATTATTATTATTCAGGCCTCCATGGAGTCAAAAGACTTCACGGGAGGGCCTTCCTAAGAAACACAAAGTTTATCAAGACTCAGTGTGGGAGATCCCTCCTAGAAAACACAAAGTCTATCATACCACTCCTTAAACTCATTGACCGTTCTCACTCTCCCCACTCTATCAGGCAATGCATTCCATGGTTCAACTACCCTCCATGCAAAGAAACCACTTCTCACCCTCTTGCTCACACTTTCCTTTTATAACTTCCAGGGATGGCCCCTTGTCATCACTCCTTTCCGCTGTTCAACCAAGCGAAAGAACTCCCAAGTGTCAACAATGTAACCACCTCTCAACAGTTTAAAAGTCTCAATCATATCATCTCTCCTTCTTCTATCCACCAAACTCTGCAGTTCACATTCCCTCAGCTGATCCTCATAACTAACATTGTACAGTCCTGAAACTATCTTTGTTATCTACCTTTGTACCCTTTCCACAGTTAATTTATCACCTTCAAATCCTGGGGACGAAATCTGAGAACAGTAGTCAAAGCGTGGTCTGATCAGAGTCTTATACAACAGAATGATAACTCTTTTATCTCTGCAGGTTGGTGTCCTTCTGCAGGTCAGTGTCCTTCTTGCAGCAGCAATCCTCTGTGTTACCTTCACCACCTTTGCAATATGTCCCGTAAATTTCAGGTTTCTATCAATCATCAACCCCAGATCTCTTGTATCCCCTACTTCCTCCAGTATAGCATCATCTTGACCATTTTGTTTAATTTGAGTCTCGGGTCAGGGTTAGTCCCAAGTGGGTGAAAAGAGGGGAAAATAGTTCCATTGCATAAATGGAACTATTTTCCATTTATGTTCTAACTATTTTCCATTTATTTTCCAACTATTTTCCATTGTAAATTACTGACTGATCAGCATATCAGGAATCGTTGTCAAGGTCTTGGAGAAAATAGTCAAGAGGAAAATACAGGATTGGATAGATTAAAATGGGATACTGTATGGGGGACAGTATGGTTTCGTGAAGGGTAGATCATGCCTCAGTAACTTGCTCACATTTTATAACACAGTAACGGCTGAACTTGATAAGGGTAATGGGTTTACAGTGATTCTACTGGACCTTGCTAAGGCCTTTGACAGGATACCACATGGAATTCTAATCAGTAAACTGCAGCATATGGGGATGGATATAGGGTTGGTGAGATGAATAGGAGGGTGGTTGATGGGGAGATATCAGAGAGTGGTTTATTCAGGAGTAGAGTCTAAAAGATGGCCCGTGACTAGTGATTTGCTGCAGGGTTCTGTTCTTGGACCACTACTGTTCAATTTATTCATTAACGATATAGGAAAGGATCTGAGAGGAACTGTTCGTTTGTTTGCTGATGATGAAAAGTTGGGTAGAGCAATAATGAGTGCACAGGATGTCAAAAATTTGCTGATTTGGATAGTTTGGAGGACTGGGCTAAGGAGAATGGATGTCAATTTAATGTGGCAAAATGTAAGGTTATACATTTTGGGGTGAAAAGATTAGCAGTATATCACATCGATGGAACTGTACTCCAGGAGATTGATGAGGCCAGGGATTTGGGAGTGTTGGTGGATAGGGAGTTGAAGTTTAGGGGGCATGTTGCAAAAGTGACTAAATCAGCTCATCAAATCACTTGGTTACTGAAAAATACTTTAACAAGCAGACACAAACAGGTTATTATTCCTCTGTATCAAGCCTTGATAAGACCCCATCTAGACTACTGTGCCCAGATATAGGCGCCAGGGTTTCTTCTTGATGGGGAGGAGGTGAAGAGGATCCAGAGACGAGTGACCAAGATGATAACAGGTCTATGGAATGAACCTTATGAGAACAGGTTGAAGATTTGTGGATTGCAGAAATTGATTGATAGGCGGAAAAGGGGGGTGATATGATTGAGACATTCAAATTACTGAAGGGTTTCTATAAGATTAATTCAGAAGATATTTTTGAGAATAGGAATGGTGGTGGGAGGACTAGGTGCCATACATGGAAGCTGGGCAAGAGTGTGGTTAGCAAGGGTGTTAGAGCTAGGTTTTTTGCTTGGAGAGTGGTGAACAAGTGGAATAAGCTGCCAGAGTCTGTTGTGGGTGCCATGACTGTAAATGAGTTCAAGTTGAAGTATGATAGATATTGTGTGAATATCGAATAGTTGTTCTTGACATGATGTTAGGGCCTCCCTCGATGAGTCTATGGACTCCTTGGAGTTGCCCTTAATAATAATAATAATAATAGCTCCTCCCATAGAGTATGCAGCATCCTGTCGATATGTCCCAAACCTCAAGACCTTACATTTTGCTGCATTAAACTGATACACCCATTCATTTGCCCAGATTTCTAGCTTATTCAAATCCTCTTGCAGGGCTACCACATCTGCACTATTACTAATAACAACCCTTCCCAGCTTTGCATCATCTGCAAACAACTGAATATCCCTCTGCAATCCACTGACAATGTCATTGATATAAAGGTTAAACAATATAAGTCCCAGTACTGAGCCCTGTGGGACCCCACTTGTAACCCTCTGCCTCCTTGAAACTGCCTGCCACCATACACAACTCTCTGATACCTATCGGACAGCCAATCATCCTGAATCCAGTTGACCAACCTGACATCCAGACCCATGTGCTGCAACTTAAATATCAGCTTATCATGTGGTACCCTGTCAAATGCCTTTGTTAAGTCCAAGAAAATGGCAGTTATGCTTTTCCCTCATCTTCTGCTCTTGTAATTTTATTATAAAAGGCTAGCATATTGCTAAAACAAGAACGTCCCTTCACAAATCCATGTTGGCTCTCACGGATAACATTACCCTCATCTTCCCAGTGCTGTATACGGTCCCTCACTAATTTCTCCAAGATCTTAACAACTACTGATGACACACAAACTGGCCTATAATTAAACACTTCCAGTGTCTAATTAATTCTACTGCCCTTATGCAATGGCACTACCTTCCTTCCATTCCCTGGGCACCTTTCCCACAGCCAGGCTTTCATTGAAAAGCCGGTTCAAAGGCACTGTCAGTTCTTTAGCACATTCTCTCAAAACTCGTGGTGAAATAGTATCCAGTCCCACTGCTTTACTGACATCCAGAGTACTCAGTATTTGGAACACACTCTCCTCCTGCAGATCTAAACCTCGAACCTGCCCTATCCCCTCTAGTATTAAAATTTACTCCTCCAGGATGAAATACTCCACTATGTATGTCCTCTGCATCACTCACTGTATTCCCATTTTTATCTCACAATGTCATTCTTCCACAGTCATTTCTCCTCCTACTGGCCACATGGCTAAAAAATTCCCTAGGATTTTCTTTGGATCTAAAGGCCAATCTCTTCTCATATACCAGTTTTGCCTTCCTTATCATACTAGTCACTCTCCTGGCCTGTGTCTTTTGTTCTTCATGCATCTTCTCTTCACCTGTCTCCTTATCTCTTCCATAGCCTCTTTTTCACATGCAGTTTCCTGTTTAATATTGGTTGTCATCCACTTTACTCCAAATTGTGTCCTCTTCTTCACTCGTGGAATACAGCTTACTATTGCTGCTAACAAATATTCCTTCACAATTTTCCAAGCACTAATGATATCCCATCCATCTAATTCCTCCCTCCATGAAACTTCCCCAAGTTGATGTCTAAGGCTATTATTATCACCTGTCTTATGATTCCAAATACGTTCCTGTCTCTTTGATACTCCTGCATGTCTATTCATCTTCCAAGTCAAAACCATATGGTCACTCTCTCCAACTGGTGGAAGAGATGTCATCTCAGTTATCAACTCTTTGATCTGATGCTATGACCAAATCCAAAACTCTTGAACCTCTTGTTCCCTCTATTACTTGTTACCTAAGACATTTGTCCCTCAAGAATATTAGAAATTCCATTCCCTTATTGCTACAGCATCTTCCTCTCCCCAATTTATAGTGCTGTAGTTAAAACCAAATAGATTTCATAATGATAAATAATAGATACAAAAATAATATAACCAACAATAAAAACATACCCAGGTGCTGATATAGGTTCAGACCATAACCCTGTTGTGTCCACTTTAAAAATTAAACTAAAAAAACATTTCTAAAAACAATCATACTGAAAGACTTGACTTCACAGCTCTGAATATACCTGACAACATAATGGTGTTTAACTCAGAAATTAGGAAGAAATTAGATCATGTAGAATATAAAACAGAAGACAACATACTTTGTAACACAGAGGAAATTGAAAACAGGTGGTCAAATTTTAGAAGTGCAATATATAAGACAGCTAAATGAGGTTATCCCAAAAATTAAATACAATAAGAAAAAACCCTGGATGACTGAATCAATACTAGAACTTATGAATGAAAGACGAAAAAAGAAAAGTACATAACAGTATAGAATACTCAGTAAAATTATAAAAAATGAATGCAGGAAGGCTAAAGACAAGTGGCTAAATGAAAAATGTAAAGAAATAGAGGAACTGGACAAGAAACACAATAGTAAAGAAATACATAAATCAATCCAAGCCCTGACAAATAAAAAGAAAAATTTCAACCATAATCCTTGTATAAAAGAAAATCCATCTTTGTTACTATTCCCAAAATTCCAAGAACTTTTGAATGTACAGAATATAGACTAATAAGTTTAACAAGCCATGTTACAAAATTACTACTGAGAATAATTCTAGAAAGAATAAAAGGCACTTTGTCAGCCTTTTATTTTTTATTTTATTATGTGAAAGAAGCCTTGACAACCAGAAAAGCATATATCTTTGTTTTATTGATTACACCAAAGCATTTAATTCAATAGATCACAAGAAATTAATACATATCCTACAGAATAATGGGTTAAAAGGAAAAGATCTACATATAATTACAAATATATACTGGAATCAATGGCTTCAATAAGATATAAAAATACATATTCTGGCAACTTTGCAATCAAAAAAGGAGTAAGGCAAGGAAGTTGCTTATCACCCTTACTGTACAATATATATAGTGAGCAAGTTTTTAAAAATATTTCAGAACTGAAGGGTGTAAAAGTCGGAGGTAGGAACTTCAACAACTTCAGGTATGCAGATGACACAGTTCTTATAACTTAATCACAGAAATTTACAACAGAAGCTTAGACATGGGACTAATTATTAACCTGAAGAAAACAAAGTGCAAGATTATTTCAAAAGAACCAATAAATAAGAAACGGAACATAACTGTTAGCAAAAAGAAAATTGAACAGGTTCAGTCTTTTATATATTTGGGACAAATGTTTACAGACAGAGGAAATTTCCTTAAAGAAATAAAAAGAAGAATAGAAATAGCAAGAAAAGCCTTTACTGATATGAAAACTGTTCTAACATCCAGAGACAATATAGACACAAGAAAAAGATTAATAAAATGCTGTATCTGGTCAAGCCTTCTCTACAACAGTGAAACTTGGACTCTAAATAAAGAAGCAGAGAAAAAATGAGAAGCTTTCGAAATGTGGACCACATTTCGAAAGCGAAAGAAAGAGCGAAAACTTAAATATTTTGGACATCTAACTAGACAAGAAGGCATTCAGAGATTAATATTAGAAGGGAAATTGGATGGAAAAGAGGGAGAGGTAGACCCAGGAGAATGTGGTTTGAAGACATTAAGGACTCGACTGGCTTGAATTACCATAAATGTTCCAGAGCAGCAAAAGAAAGAAAAAGGTTCCGTGACATGGTTGCCAACCTCCTTCTAGGAGATGACACTTGAAGAAGAAGTTAAAATCTCCCATAACAATCGTTCTTACACTTGCCACACTCAACTGTCTAAACATCTCTTGGTCCCCATCCTCTGTGGTCCTTGGTCTGTAGCAACACCCCACTAAATATCCTGTCTTGCCCACCTCTACTTCACACCATATACTTCCAAAATCATTAGTGTCACAGCCTTCCAAAGCCTCAACTCTTAGAGGACATGTTGTCACTTATCATAAGCAGTACTCCACCACCATGCTTTCCCATCCTATCCTGCCGAAAAATGCTGTACCCAGCTACTTCTATTCCTGTTATTATATCCTCTTCTGTCAACGATGTCTCAGTGATCCCAGTAATCTTTGGCCAGGCTGGGCTCGGCGTTTCCTGATGTCGTCCCCCTTCTCCCAAGTACCAATTCCCACAAGAGGCCACCCCCTGCTACCATCCATCCTGCGACACACCGACTCGTTCAGAACAGCAATCTCTCCAGATGCCTACGTCCTTCCTCATTCAAATGTCAAGCGGTCTCTCGCATACAATTCCTCTCTGTCCTCAAATGCCCTCCAAGCATCCACATATTCCAATCCTCTCTTCTGACACATTCTAGCTATTATGTTATTCAATATTACTGCTCTTCTACTCAGCTCGTCACTATCATACCTAGGCAACACGCATACTATCTTTCCTCTCTGTGTCTTCTTTCGTACAACCTCAATCAAGAATCTCATATCTCTCACTTCCCAGTGAAATTTACATTACCAATTTACATTACCACTCGAGTCATTTGTTCCTACCATCACAATCATCTCATCCACCCTTTCACCCCTCTTAATTGCCATAGCCACACTTTCTATCGTTCCTCCAGGCAAACACTCCTCACACATCCTATCTTGAACACCACGAATCATTGAGTCCCCATACATTACACCTCTTACCACCCTATTCCTCGATTGCTCACATGCATCCCTCACTCTCTCTCCTCTAACACTTTCTCTCTGTGCTCTCCTACTTTCCTGCCTTCCTGACATCACTTTATTCCTGGTTCTAGTGCTCCCTTGCATTCCTCTCATTTCCCCCCCCCCCTCTCTCTCTCTCTCTCCCTTCCCTACTGTTTCCATTCTCTCCTCTTCTATCTCCTTCTCTACCACTATTCCTATTCTCTCCTCTTCTATCATTCCCATATTTTTCTCTCATTCCCTCTCTTATACTGTTCCTATTCTCTCCTCTTCTATCATTCCCATAACTCTCTCACTCCTACTCTGATTTGCCTTGCATTCGTCTCTTCCATTCGCCTAATCTCATCTTTTACACTTCTCATTCCCTAGACATTCCACTTGCTCTTTCAGCTCATCTATCTCTCTCTCTGTAAGTCAGCCACTCTTATTTGCCATTCATCCTCCCAATTGAGACGATCCCCTAAAACTTCACAATCATTCAACCTTTCATTATTTCCCCACTCTCATTATTTTATTCATATTTCTCTCGTCCTCTACCATACCACTCATCTCTCTACATGGAGAATCTCCCGTCTCTGACTCAACGAGGTCAGTTATAGTCATCTCTAATCTCTAACTCACCAAGTTCCTCTCATTGCCTGCATTTTGCGCATATATGTTTTCCCCCTTCTCTCACCTGCCACAAATTGCGTTAGAATTAGATTGTATTCTGGTAGTAATTAGATTTAAGTTAAAAGTTTTATTTAAATATAGTCAATATAGTCTTTCTGCATAGTAAGTCAGATATTACTGATGCAAAGCAGAATGGCATCCAAGGCATCATTGTTTCAAGAATTCAACAAGAGGGACTTTGTAGTGTGCAATGTCTGGGAGGTGTACACATTACCAAAGACAAATGGACTTTGGTTTGAAAGTGATATTGGTGGGAGAGTGTGCTGAAAATGCTATGAAAGTGAAGGTCACGAGATTGAAGAGGTGGACGGAACAGAGAATGTGTGAGAAAATGTGTGTAACAGTGTAATTAAAGATAGGATTGAGAGAGAGTAAAAGTGGTGATAGAAAAAATAGTAGTATGATTAATGTAAAGATTGAAGAGTTGGCCATAATGAGGGAGATAGTGGTTACGTTCAGTGATACACAGGAAGAAGCATGAGCTACAGTGAATACAGAAACATCTCACAAGTGGTTCAGCTGATAACAGAAAGTAAGAAAGAGGTGTGAGAAAAGAGAAAGGAAGGCTTTGACTAAGAGAGAAGGAAAAATTAAGGAAAGAGTATGGTGATTCTATCACAAAGAGGTACTAAAAAAATCATACTTCCCTGGTGCAGAAATTAACGATGTTAGTGAGGCTATTAGAATGCAAAAGGGTGAAGCAAAAGAGTTGATTATTTTGATGGAATGAATGATTTGAAAGGAAGAAAGTGTGGTATGAGGGAAGACATAAAAGAGTTACTGGAAGTAGCAAAAAATAAGAGTGAGAGAGTTAAGATAGTGAATCCGTTGCCATGCTATGACAGAGTTGAGATGAGAAGGAGGGCCATTATAGCGAATGGGGCAATGCATAGTGCCTAATGCCAGGAGCATTTGAAATAAAGAGGAGGAATTTTTGCCATTGGTTAGTTCATTCTGCTCAAAGGTTATTCGCATTAGTGAGACATGACTGACAGAAGATGATATAGTTAGTGGGATAGAATGTGAAGGGTATAGTGTGTTTGGGGGAGGATAGACAGAAAAGAATGGGGGGGGGGAGTGTTATCAGTGATAGCCAAAGAACTGCAATCAAAGAGAAGAAGAAGTTCAACTGAAGGCCAATGAAAATAGTGCATTTGAGGATATCTCGTGGGAAATAGAAGCCTGCCAAACAAAATATACAGTTGCTTGCTTTCTTCTATAGATTATAGGATGTAATGGATGATACAAATAGTATGGATTGGCAAACAAGCCAGTGAGTGGAGGGAAGGTGATTATTCTGTGGAACTATAGATTGTGAGGAGGAAAGGACACATGGAAGGAATTTATGCAGTTGCTAAGTAATAATTACCTGAGGCAGTTTGTGATGGAATGTACTAGGGGCTTGAGAGTGTCAGATCTAGTAACTGCATCAGACAGCTTGTTAATAACCAATACGACCACATTGCCACTGATTGGTGAGAGAGAGAGTGATCATATGGTCTTGACCTGGGAGGTGGCTAAATGTGTGAATTTTCAGATAAGGGGTGTGTGTGGGGGGTATATGTAGAATTATAGGGCTTATAGGTATGACAATCCTTAGGAGATTGCTTGGATCAGTGCCGTGGCATGCGAAACTGCATGGGCTGGATGTTAATAGTGCATGGAAAGTGGTAAAGGAGTATTTGAAGGAAGTAATAGTAGACTGCATACCTCGAGTCAGGAGAATAAATCAAGCAGGAGTTAAATGAATGAATATCACCATTAAGCTGGAGCTATAAAAAAAGAAAAATTTGTGGAGTGAATTCAAGGAGAAAGGTGACCAGTAGGTACTGCATGAACAGTACCAAGCACAGTATCGAAGGGTAACAAATGTGGTAAGAAAGGCAAAAGCAGAGTATGGAATGAATTAGCTGTGCATCCAAAGATAATCTGAAAAGAGTTATGTTGGTATGTTGCAAGTAAAAGGAAGATTGCTTATGGCAGAATGATTTTAATGAATGCTAGTGATAGGGAGGTAACTGAATCAGGTGAAATAGTAGAACTACTAAGTGAACATTTTGCAATAGTATATCATCCAGGTGGAGATATGGCAGTGACAAGAGAGACACAGGGTTACATGGAAACTGAGCTAAATGAACTGGAGGTGATTAGCATATTATAGAACTTTGATGAGAATTCAGCTATCGGATTACATGATATACCAGCTCTAGTTTTATGAGAAAATGATAGGGAATTAGCAGTGCCTTTCACCACATTATTTAATCTAATTTTCAGCTCTGGGTTAGTCCCAAGGCAGTGGAAAGAGAGGAGAAATAGTTCCATTGCATAAAGGAGGCACCAAGACTGATGGAGCAAATTACTGCCCAATCAGCATATCAAGTTGTTGTCAGAGTGCTGAAGAAGTTGGTCAAGAGCAAAATACAAGAATGAATAGACAGAAATGGGATACTGTATGGGAGGGATAACATTGTTTTGTGAAGGGTAAGTCATGCTTCTGTAACTTGCTCATGTTTTATAATACAGTGACAGCTGTGCTGGATAAAGGTTTGCAGTGATACTGCTGGATTTTGCAAAAGCTTTTGACAGAATACCGCATGGAATTCTAATCAGTAAATTGCAGCACATGGGGAATGGATAGAAATTTGGTGAAGTGGATAAAGAGGGGGGGGGGTTGATGGAGAGATATCAGGCAGTACTTTATTCAGGAATAGAGTCCAGTAGAAAGCCTGTAACTAGTGGCATGCCACAAGCTCTGTTCTTGGGTCACTACTAATTAATTTGTACATTAACAATATAGTAAAGGATCTGATGGAAACTATTCAGTTGTTTACTGATGATGCAAAATTGGGTACAGCAGTAGTTAATATATATTATTATTATCATCATTATTATTACGGCCAACTCCAAGGAGTCCTTAGACTCATCGAGGGAGGCGCTGAACATCATGTTCAGAACAACTATTCAGCATCCACACAGTATCTATCATACTTTGCTTTGAATTCACTCACAGTCATGGCACCCACAACAGACACTGGCAGCTTATTCCACTCATTCACCACTCTCCAAGCAAAAAATATAGTTTTAAAACCCTTGCTAACCACACTCTAGCCCAGTTTCCATGGATGGCCCTTAGTTCTCTCACCACCAGACCTGTTCTGAAAAATTTTCTCTGAATTAATCTTGTAGAAACCCTTCAGTAATTTGAATGTCTCAATCATGTCACCCCTCTTCTGCCTATCAACGAATTTCTGCAACCCACAGATCTTCAACCTGTTCTCATAAGGTTCATTCCATAGACCAGCTGTCATCTTGGTCACTTGCCTCTGGATCCTCTCTACCTCCTCCCCATCAAGAAGAAACCCTGGCACCCAGATCTGGACACAGTAGCCAAGATGGGGTCTTATCAAGGCTCAATGAAGAGGAACAATAACTTGCTTTTCTCTACTCGTCAAAGTATTCTTCAGTAACCAAGTGATCTGATGAGCTGATTTAGCTACTTTTGAAATGTTCCCCCTAAACTTCAACTCCCTATCCTCAAATATCTGGTCTCGTCAATCTCCTGGAGTACAGTTCCACCAATGTGGTATACTGCTGCTATTCTTCTCACCCCAAAATGCATAACCTTACACTTTGCCACATTAAACTGACATCCATTCTCCTTAGCCCAGTCTTCCAATCTAACCAAATCATCCTGCAAAATTTTGACATCATGTGGATTCACTATTGCTCTACCCAACTTTGCATCATCAGCAAACAAATGAATAGTTCCTCTCAGATCCTTTCCTATATCGTTAATGAACAAATTAAACAGCAGTGGTCCAAAAACAGAACCCTGTAGCACACCACTAGTCACAGGTCTTCTTTTGGACTCTACTCCTGAATAAACTACTCTCTGATATCTCTCCATCAACCACCCTCCTATCCATCTCACCAACCCTATATCCATCCCCATATGCCACAGTTTACTGATTAGAATTCCATGTGGTATCCCGTCAAAGTCAAAGGCCTTACAAGGTCCAGCAGTATCACTGTAAACCCATTACCCTTATCCAGTTCAGCTGTCACTGTGTTATAAAATATGAACAAGTTACTGAGACATGATCTACCCTTGACGAAACCATGCTGTCCCCCATACAGTATCCCATTATCATATATCCATTCCTGTATTTTTCGCTTGACTACTTTCTTCAAAACCTTGACAATGACTCCTGATATGCTGATCGGTCAGTAATTTGCAACAGCAGTCTTGGAACCTCCTTTATGCAATGAAACTATTTCCCCGTCCTTCCACCCCTTTGGGACTAACCCAGACCTGAGACTCAAATTAAACAAAATGGTGAAGAGCACTGACAATTCTTTTGCCACTTCACGTAAGACCCGAGCTGGTATACCATCCAATCCCACAGATGTAGTCACATTAAGGTTTTGTAATATACTATTAACCTCCATTTCATTCAACTCAATTCCTGTATAGGCTATTGGTTCCTTCATTCCTGCAATATCACCATCTGGATGATATACTCTTGCAAAGTGCTCGCTCAGTAATTCCACTATTTCAACTGATTCAGTTACCTCCCTGCCATCGGCATTCCTTAAAATCATTCTGCCGTATACATTTTTTCTTTTACTTCCAGCATGTCAAAAAAACTGTTTGGGATTCTCTTTAGCTTGCATTGCTAATTTCCTTTCATAATCTGCTTTTGCTTTTCTTACCACACTAGTTACCCTTCTGGCCTGTGCTTTATACTTTTCTTGTGCCTGCAGGTCACCTTTCTTCTTAAATTCCCTCCACAGTTGTTTCTTTCTTTGCAGCTCAAGCTTAATGGTGTTATTCATCCATTTAATCCCCACTTGATTTACTATCCTGACTCTAGGTATGCAGTCAGCCATTACCTTTTGCAAACGCTCCTTAACAACTTCACATGCACTATCAACATCCAGCCTTTGCATATAATAAATTTAGTTTAATCCTTTATCCAAGTGTGAGCAAACAAAGTTTGCGCCTGAAAGTATCTTCAGGACTGGGGTAAAGTGGTACAACACCAGGGCACTCCTTGCAAAGGTGGAGCAAGCTACCAACACTCCTATCTCAGTATCTCCCATAATGCAAAACACATCTCCTTGCGGATATGTCTAATGTTATGCATTCCGGGAAGGGCCACAACCCGGACTAGTTTCGACCTTTATTGAGGTCTCTTCAGTGGGAGCCAGGCCCAAGTGGAGATGCCAGGCAGAAGCATTAGCAGGTCATCTCTACCTATAGGAGTTGCCAAATGGTGTGCCACCCTTTTTTAATAAATTACTCTGGATTTAGAGAAAGATGTTGAAAGTTTATTTTTCACTTGGTTAGAGTATAATAAATTTAGTTTAATCCTTTATCCAAGTGTGAGCAAACAAAGTTTGCTCTTGAAAGTATCTTCAGGACTGGGGTAAGGTTGTATACAACACCAGGGCACTCCTTGCAAAGGTAAGTATCTTCAGGACTGGGGGTAAGGTGTACCACCTTACCCCAGTCCTGAAGATACTTGACGATAATATCTTGACTACCGCACACAGATCTAGTCACCTGGGTTTCTTGGGGATAAGAAAGAGGTTGAGATGATCCAGAGGTGAGTGACCAAGATGATATCATGCCTATGGAATGAATCTTATGAGGACAGGTTATTACAGAAATTGGTTCATGTGGAAAAGGGGTGATATGATTGAGACATACAAATTATTATTCTTATGATTCAGGCCTCCATGGAGTTACAGGACTCATTGTGGGAGGCCCACCGTAGAAAACACAGTCTATTATCCCACCCATTGTGCTGTCCTTTGAACCCATTGACTGTTCATGCTATCACAACTCTGTCAGGCAATGCATTCCATCTTTCAACCACCCTCCATGCAAAGAAACCATCCCTTACCTTCTTTCTAACAACTTCCTTTCAGAACTTTCAGGGTCCCTCCCCCTGTTGTTTCTCTTTCGACATGTTTCACTAAATGAAAAAAAAAACTCCCTGGTGTCTCAGTCATATTACCTCTCCTTCTTCTTTCTACCAAATTGCAGTCCACATTTCCCCTCATGTTATCCTCATAAATAACATTGTGCAGTCCTAATATCATCCTTGTTATCTGTGTCTACACTCTTTCCATGGTTAATTTATCCCCTTCAAATTCTAGAGACCAAATTTGAGCACAATTGTTCAGGTGTGGTCTTTATACAATGGAATGACAACTCTTTTTTTTTCTCTGCAGGTCAGCATCCTTCTCAGTATTGCAGCAGTCCTCTGGGTTACCTTCACCATCTTTGCAATATGTTCTCTGAATTTCAGGTTTCCAACAATCACCACTGCCAGATTCCCTTCCTCCCACACTTCCTCCAGTACAGTTCCACCAACAGAGTATGCAGCCTCCCATCAATGTATTCCTTAATAATATCCCCTGATATATCCCCAGAGTAGCCCCTAATAATAATAATAATGACGATGATAATAATAGTATCTGCTTCAACTGCCTTTCTACATTTTCAGATTTCTATTATTTTTTTTTTCTTACTTTCAATACTCAAGTGTAATCATGATTTCATTCCTTCTGTATGTCTCCTGCTATTGTTCTCTCACTGATTATCTAATTTATTATTTCAAATTATTCAGTCATCCATAATATTGTAAATTTCAGTTTTTATGTCATGTTTATCATATTATTCATTTTGTAGCACTCTTTCGTTTCTTCACATTTTTTAGCTCTAACAGTAGCTTAAAATATTTAGCACAATTGTCTTCGAAATATTTTGTTACATTTGTGATATTTATATTTTATATTCTTTCTAGTTAACAATTATTATGGCATATCCTTGAAAAATTAAAGCAGTAGCAGAACTCTACCAGAATTACCATGCAAGAGTAATGGTTAATGCAGAGATGACCATCAGATTTTCTGTTTCCACTCTGGAGTTCTTCAGGGAGACTCTTTAGAACTATATATTTGTATTGTTGTTACCCTTGACTGTTTTCAGACTTACAGGAAATGGGTACAGAATAGCTCTTTAAAGCTTAGCAGGCCAAACCCGCAGCAAACTCTGCTTGGCAGATGATAATGATGATGTGCTAATTGACTGTAACATTCATACTTCTCAAAACCACCTAGATAATCTGTGTAAAGATGAAGCATTGTCAACAGCTGTCAACCAAAATGAAACTGAAGTACTAAAAAACAAAACTGAAGGAACATTAAGTGAATTGGCCACATTCTTGAATAAGGAAAAGATTTTTGGTACATTAGTTCTTATATTGATGCACTGACAGCAAAAAGCAGGCACAAAACGTTTCATTTCCATGAAAGTCTAACTAATATCTGGAAATTGTGAAAGTACCTCTTAGTTCTTCCTATTAACTGATTGCTTTCAGGCTGCTGTGAGATAGAATTATGATTCTGAAGCCTGTTATTAAGGCTAGTGGTGAATTCACACCCTTTTTTGACAATTCACACTCTTGTCAATTTTTTTTGACAAGTATGGTTGGTTTGTTAACTGACTTCTCCCTGGTGCAAAAATTCGTGATATTAATCATGCTATCCAGGTGGGAAAAGGTAAGTCGAAGGAAATGATTGTCTTAGTTAGCACAAACGATTTGAGAGGTGAGAAGTATTCTGTGAGAGAGAGAGAGAGAGAGAATGTAAAGGAGTTGCTAGAAGAGGCAAAACTGAAGAGTGAGTGAAGATTATGTCTCCTACCATGCTATGATAGAGGCGAACTGAGGAGGAGGAAGGTGTTGCTAGCTAATGAGTCTATATGTAAATTGTGCAGAAGTAAGGATGTAGGTTTTGTGGAGCTGTGGTCTGTGTTTGACGGAAAGAAGGATTTGTACAATGCTGATGGACTGCATCTAAATGTTTTTTGTTGTTATCAGGTCTAGTGAGAGAGAGCTTTGTTCACCGAGCATACTGAAGCACAAATTCAGGAAAACTTAAACAATTATGGTGTAAGCAGGTGAGTTTGTGTTAAGGCACCCATGAGGTGAGTGAGTGTGAGAATGACCAACTGTGGAATCTAGTCTCTCAAGCCAAAATATTGAATAGAGTAGTCAGTTCAAGAACTAAACGTGGGTGTGGGCCTAAAGGGATGCTGCAGTTTCTATATACTAATGCCAAAAGTTACCAGGAACAAGATGTTTCAGCATTGGTTAGTGCAACCCTGCCAAAAGTTACAGACATTAGTAAGACTTGGCTAACAGCTGATGATGTAGATACAGGGATAGAATATGAATGATGTAGTAATTTCAGGGAAGACAGGATGGGGAAGAGGTACTGCTGATGATGATAACAGATGAATTGCAGCCAAAAAGAATAGGAGATAGATTTGAAGCAGTCTGGTGTGAGATTAAGGTCAGTAAGACAAAATATACAGTTGGTTGTTGCTGTAGGCCGGGAGTCCACAGATCTGGAAGATATGCATTGGCATATTAGTACAACGAGTACAGGTTGAGTGATTATTATGGAGATATAGACTGGAAAGATGAAAAATCACATGGCATGAAGGAAATGGAATTTATACACCTACTAAGAGATAATTACTTGAGGCAGCATGTGATGGAATGGACTAATGGTATGAGAGTATTGGACTTGGTCATAGGATAAGAAGAGCTATCCATAACCAAGGTGACAACATTGCCTCCAGTTGTTGGAAGTGACCATGTGGTCTTGACTTGGAAGATTGTGCAGTGTAAAGAATATTCTGTCAAGAAGGGGGTATATGTGGAAATACAAGACAGGTGAATATGACAAGCTTCAGAAGAAGCTTAAATCTGTGTGGGGCAAAAAACACTGCAGGGTAAGGATGTTAGTAGTGCATGGGATAGAGATATGGGTCATCTAAAGGAAGCAGTATTAAATTGTATTCCTAGGGTAAGGAGGGTTAATTGGGTAGGAGTTAGATGGATGAGTAATATCATTAAGCACGAGCTACAGAAGAAGAAAATAATGTGGAATGTGACCAGCATGGTGAGGAAAGCAAAATCAGATTATCAGAAGAATCTAGCCAAGCAGGCCAAAGGAAATCCCAATGAGTTCTTTTGTTATGTGGCAAGTAAGAGGAAGAATGACTATGGAAGACTAACCTTAATGAGTGATCACGGTGGTGACAGAAGCAGATAAAATAGTCAAGTTACTGAGTGACCACTTTACTAGGGTATATTATTCTAGTGAGGTTACTGCTTTAATATATGTGATAGGCACTGATTTGGGAACAGAGGTGGATGAATTGGAGGTTCTTAGGATATTGCAGAATCTCAATGTAAATACAGCTGTGGGATTAGATGGGACATCAGCTCCAGTAGAGTTCCAAGGGAATGGAAAGAGGGCAAAATTTCTTGCATAAGTGAGGTTCTAAAACTGCAATAGCAAATTATAGACCAATCAGTATCTCATGTGTGGTGGTAAAAGTAATGGAAAAATTGGTCAAAAAGAGAATTCAAGAATGGGTAGATAAAAATATGATACTATATGAGGGGTAGCATTGCTTTTTGAAGGTCGGTCATGCCTTAGTAATTTACTATCTTTTTATAATAGAATAACAGTAGATTTGGATAAAGGAAATGGCATGTATGATGATTTTGCTGAATTTTGCAAAGGCATTTGACAGAATATCACATTGAACTCTGTTATGCAAATTAAAACAAATGGAGATGATTATAATGCTGGTTAAATGGATAAGAGGAGTTGTTGGACTGATGAAAAAGTGGTATATGGAGGGGCAGATTCGAGGCAAAAGTAAGTGACTAGTGGTGTGTTGCAAAGTTTGGTACTGGGACCATTGCTGCTTAATTTCTGTACATTTGTGCATTTATGTACAAATGATATAGGAAATATTCAGTTGTTTGCTAATGATGCAAAATTAGGTAGAGTGGTTAATCAAAGTGATGTGGAGAGTTTGCAAGATGATTTAAATAGGCTGTGAGTATGGGCAAAAGATAATGTATGTCATTTTAATGTGGAGAAATGTAAAATTATGCATTTTGGAATAACTAGATTACAAGATGTGTATCACATTGATGGCACTGTATTCCAGGAAATAGATGAAGCTAGAGATTTAGGTGTGGTGATAGAAGAGAGTTAAAGTTTAGAGGACATATTGCTAAGGTAGCCCATAAAATTACTTGGCTATTGAAGAACATGTTAGCAAGTAGAGATAAGGAACTTGTTATTTCTCTTTATAAGGCCTTGATACATCCATGTCTGGATTACTGTGCTCACTTCTGGTCTCCTTTGTTTCTTGGGGATGAGGAAGTGGTGGAGAAGATTCAAAGGCGAGTGACCAAGATGGTGAGTGGGCTGTGGAATATTCCCTTTGAAGATAGATTGAGGGTGTGTGGATTGCAGAAGTTGGTTGATATGAGAAAGAGAGGGGATATGATAGGAACATTTAAGTTGCTTAAAGGATTTTTATAGGACTGATACAGGGGAAATGTTTCAGCACTTGCCTTTATTCAACTTCCAGGGATGACACCACAACAAGGTGTCATCCCTGGAATTTGAGTAAAGGTGTGGTTAGTAGGGATGTGAGGACTAGATTTTTTGTATGGAGAGTTGTGAATGAGTGTAATGGGTTGCCAGAGTCAGTTGTGAATGCTTTATCTGTTAATGGGTTCAAGGAGAAGTGTGATAGATTGTGTGGATAGTTTGGGTCTCCTGTGATGAGTCTTCAGATGCCATGGAGGTGTCCACACAATAATAGTGATAATAAATCCAAACTCATCAACACGAATTCTTCTGTAAACCACCAGTGAAGCCATATTTATTTATTTGTTTTCTAGAGACAGAACATTACTACTCAGTTCACATTTAATGTTATCAGTAGCTTTGGAATAACATGTCTTTGATCAACATTGGGATATACATGACAGAATTTCCAACACTGTTCTTGAAGAAAGCCAACAAAGATCCTAATGGAAACAATTCAGAAAGTAAAGTTAAGCAGTTAGATTCAGTGCTTTAGCTCTCTACAGACTAACTAATGGACACACAGGAATAGCAATGCCAGAAAGCATTCTAGCAACACATATAAGATGATTCAAGAAGTCCATGTTTATTTAACATACTCATGGATGAAATAATGACAGAATTAAAGGAATAGAAATTAAATGGAATAAAAAACAATAAAAGTAAATCCATTTAAATTTGGTTGAATATGCAGATAATATAGCGTTACGTGCAGAAAATGAAGATGATCTCAAAAAGCAATTATTCAAACTCCAACAGATATGCAGCAGCTTCAACATGCAAATATTAAACAGAGAAATCAAAAACAGTGGTAATTACAAAAGAACCAATCAGATGTAAATTAGAACTAAATGGAAAAAACCTGGAACAAGTAATGAAATTTAAATACATAGGGATAACTTTGAACAGGTTAATTGTAATGTTGCACAGCCCAGAAATAATACATATCTGTTTTGAGATTAATTACAAGTATATGAAAAATGAGACAGCTACAAATACAAGTATAATTGGACCTTTATAACAAAAGAAAAATAGGAACCTCATTATAACATATGTTGAAAGTGGCCACCTCCTTTCTGAATGCAAACCAGCAACCTTTTTACCAGGTTTGATGCCACCTTGTGAAGCACGTTTTCAATCGCTGTTGAAACGTTCATTTTTAGTTCATCTAGTGTGTGAGGATTATTTCGATAAACAACACCTTTGAGAAATCCCCAAAGGAAAAATCTGGTGATCTTGGAGGCCACAGTTATTCTTTTGAGATGAGACAATCACTGAAAAATTCTTGCAAAAAAATCTACAGTATTGTTTGACATATGCTACATGGCAGCACTGTTTTGCTGGAAGCAACAATGGTGTTTGCTGACATCAAGGAGTACCGTGAACTGTGTCATGATTTCTTGGTAGAACTGTTTACCATCATTTCAAAGAAAATGGGTCCCACTATATGATAGCATGATATCGAATACCAAACTCCAATTTTTTGGAATACAAAACCTTTTTGTTTATAGAAAATGGATTTTCACTTGAACAAATCCTATTGTTTGACTATTCTTATACCCACTGAGGTTAAACCAGGCCTCGTCACTGAAGAAAACTGTATCAAGCATCTCTGTACCACATTCTTCAACGAATGAGCGTAACCATCTGCAGAAGATTATTCATTTGCCTTTATCTGGGTTCTTCAGTTCACAGACTGAGTGCACACAATATGGATGAAGGTGTAACGATCGTGCAGCTTTCCGAGCACAACATATAACATTGATGATTGCATGGCAAATTTCCTGAAGCTTTTTATTGGAGACCACTGCAGTGCTCTCTTTACCCCCTCCATTTTATCATCAGTCAAAATGAAGGGTCTTAAGGAGTGATTCCTATCTGCAACAGATCCAGTTTCTCCAAAATGGTGCACTAATCTCGTTATTGTTGACTTCTGAGGGGACTACTGTACCCAGATATTTCTCACAAAATTCCTCAGCAACACATGTGTAAGAATGATTAGTGAAATAACTTTTCAAAATGAAAACTCATTTTGGCTAGGGAAAAGACATTTCACTTCCACAATGAACAAAGCTGCACTGAGAAACAACCTGTACATGTCACAGTGAACTCGGTGTCTCTGATAGTTTGTAATAATATGATAGTGACATAAGGAATGATTATAACAATATGGAAACAGTTGGTACAAATTCAAACATTTGGGTGCACGACTTTACAATTACCCTCTATAATACAGGATGAAGTAAAAGAACAATCTATTAAGGCTAATAAAATATCAGGATGTCTATATTCAATTACAGTGGTGCCTCGTGCTTCGAACGTTCCAGAGTTCAAATGCTTGAGAATATGCAAGAAATTTGATTTGCAGTTAGAATGCCATTTCTAAGTTCAGACTATAGTCCAGGAACTCAGAGTCATATAGCATTAGACAGTTTTGGCACACCATTGGGCATGCTTCTCCCCCACTAATTTCCCTCACTCATTTCCCTGTTCCTGCGCAGTGTGTGTGTCTCAGTCTGCTGTGTGTTGTCCCTTACTTGATACGACCTAGTCATTGCGTGATATGTTTGTGCAGAGAATTTTTAACTGTTTTTGGCAATTTTTTTATTGCCCATGGCATCCAAGAATGTAGAAAGAACAAAACCTAAAAGAAAAGTTGTAGTGTCGACAATTGAGATGAAAAAAGAAATTATCATGAAACACGAAAGCAGTACACGTTTGACAGATCTGGCGACGATGTTTAAAATGTCAAAGTCACCAATAAGTAGCATTCTTAAGAATAAGGAAGCAATAAAAGCAGCAAATGTGGCTAAAGGTGTGACAACATCGACTTCCAGGAGATCACATGTTATTGAAGAGATGGAAAAACTCCTTTTAGTGTGGATAAACAAGAAGCGATTATGTGGTGACATTATTACTCAGAGAATTATTTGTGAGAAAGCCAAACATCTGCATAGTGAACTTAAGAAACGCACACCTGAGACCAGTACTGAAAATGGGGAGTTTAAAGGAAGTAGAGGCTGGTTCTATAAATTCAAAAAACGAAACTGGGATCCATAGTGTTGTTATGCACGGGTGAGTGCCGATGTAGAAGAAGCAGACAAATTTGTAAAAACCTTTAAGGAGTACGTGGATAGTGAGGGATTTGTATCCCAACAGGTTTTTAATTGTGATGAAACAGGTCTTTTTTGGAAAAAAATGTCCAAAAGGACTTATATCACAATAGAAGAAAAGACAGCACCTATGAAAGTTAGAATGACTTTGCTGCTTTGTGGTAATGCACTGTAAGATAAAGCCTTTGCTCATTTACCATTCTGAAAATCCACACGTTTTTAAAAAGAACAATGTCATAAAGAGCAAATTCGGTGTTATGTGGAGGGCTAACACGAAAGCGTGGGTTACCAGAGAGTTTTTCACTGAGTGGATTTATCAAGAATTTGCTCCCACTGTAAAAGCTTATCTTACTGAAACAAAATCTACCATTAAAAGCTCTTTTAGTGATGGACAATGCTCCTGCTTATCCCCCAAATTTAGAGGAGGATTTAGTTGGTGAATTCAGTTTCATCAAGATAAAGTTTTTGCCACCCAATACCACTTCTATCATACAACCCATGGACCAGCAAGTGATTTCAAAATTCAAAAAACTGTATATTAAGGTTATGCTTCAAAAGTGCTTCGAAATAACCAATGCCACAGAACTGACTCTTAAAGAATTTTGGAAAGAGCATTACAACATTCTTCATTTCTTAAGGATCGTCAATAAGGCATGGAAAGAAGTTTCTATTAAAACAATGATTTCTGCTTGGAAAAAACTCTAACCAGATTGTATTTCAGTCAGTGAAGTGGTAAACTGTGAAGAAGAGTCTGTTGTAAATGAAATTGTGTCTTTGGGTAAAGCTATGGGATTAGAGATGAGTGATGAGGATGTAGAGGAGTTAATAGATAATCATAAAATTGAACTCAGCACATAAGAACTTCAATATCTTCACGATCAACAACAAAAAGAAGTGGAAAAAGAAATTTTTATGGAAGAGAAGGATGCCAAAGGATGCATTTCCAATGTTGACCTTCAAGAATTATTCTCTGTTTGGGTTAGAACACAAACTATTGTGGAAAAATGGCACCCTAATGAGACAGTAGTGACCAGGAATATCAACTTATTCGATGACAACATGATGGGTTATTTTGAAAATATCAAAGAAAATCAACAGCGCCAAACAACATTAAATAGATTCTTCTCTGCAGAAAAAAGAGAATATGAATCGGCATTCTTGATTCCAGCTCAGAAGCAGAAAGAAGACGCTTACAATGGGGGCATTATTTTCGTCTTTGTGATTTTTATATTAAAAAAATATTCTTCACTGTTATTTTTGTGTTGTAATAATTAAAATTAATAAAATAAATATGGACAGTTCTCCTGCTCATCCCCCAGATTTAGAGGAGGATTTAGTTGGTGAATTCAGTTTCATCAAGATAAAGTTTTTGCCACCCAATACCACTTCTATCAAAATTTAAGTTAAGTTATTAAAATGTTAATAACTTAACATTTTAATGTTAAGTTATTAACATTAAAAAGCCTAAAATAGATAAAATAAAAAAATTATTGAAATTTTTTGGCTATGGGAACAGATAATTTTGCTTTCCATTATTTATTATGTAAAATCTTGATTCGGACTTTGAACAATTCATAGTTCGAACGAGTTTCTGGAACGAATTAAATACGAACTACAAGGCACTACTGTATATGAAAAAATAAAGATCTGACAAACACAAAAGTAAGAATATACGAGGGTGGTCTGAAAAGTTCTTGGCCTAACAATGAAAAAATGAATTTATAATTTCAAAATAATTTTTATTTTTCAACATAACCTCCCTTAAGACTCCCTTCCGTCCACTGCTTTTCATTTATTCCAGTGATGCTCCACACCATTATCCCGTCCCTGTAATGGTTCTCAGTAAGATCTGCAAAATACCCCTCAACAGCTGCAATCACCTCTTGATTCAAAGAAAAACACTGACCAGTGAGGAAGAGTTTTAGTTTTGGGAAGAGATAGAAGTTAGAGGGAGCCAGATCTGGGGAATAGCATGGATGTTCCAACAATTCATAGTTCAGATCCCTTAATTTTTCCATTGCCAAAACATCTTTGTGGACAGGTGCATTGTCCTGATGAAAAATGATTTCATTCTTCTGTAAACTGGGTCTTTTCTCATGAATTTATTCATCTAGTCTGGTTAAAAGATCAGAATAATATTTCCCAGTTATTGTTTTACTTTTCAAGATAATTAATAAATAAAATGCCTTTAGCATCCCAAAACACCGATGCCATGATCTTTCCTGCTGATGAAACCGACTTTGTCTTCTTTGGCACTGAACAACCGACTTCCGTCCACTGCTTTGACTGCTGTTTGGATTCTGGTGTGTAATGGTGAATCCAAGTCTCATCCATAGTAATAAATCTACGCAGAAAATCAGTTTTATTCTTGTTAAAACGCTCCAAGCACTGTTCAGAAATTTTCATGCGAGCGCATTTTTGATCTGCTGTGAGCAAGCATGGCACCCATCTTGTGCAAAGCTTTTCATTTGCAATTCTTCATGCAAAATATATCCTACATGTTCTTTTGAAATGCCAATAGTCTCAGCAAGTTCACACACTTCGACTCGCCGGTCATCCAATACCATATCGTACTCTTGATCGTTGATTTCTGGTGTTGTTACACTTTTTAGACATCCATCACATAAATCATCTTCAAGGCTGCTACGGCTACGTTTAAACTCAGCAGCCAATTTCCTAATTGTCAAAAACGAAGGAGAAGAGTGCCCATAAACTTTTATGAAGTTTGAATGAATTTCTTTTGCCGTGAAACCTTTTACAAAGAATTTTATAACCTCACAATACTCAATTTTATTAATTTCAAGGGATGCAGACAACACTTTTGCTTCCGACAGCTATATAAAACAAACTACTTGATAGAATGACTTGCAATTTCACATAGATGGTTATGACAGATGTACCGACTTGGAAAAAAAAATCGTGCTGATAGTGTTGCCATCGATGGTCGAGGCTGAGAACTTTTCAGACCATCCTCATATAAATCAGTAGTCCTGTCAGTATTGACATATGCATTAGAAAGGAGAATAGAATCATCAAAAATACAACACATAAAATCACCACGTTAAATGAAATATTAAGAAAAGTGGTTAACAAAAAAAAATTCGATAGACTAACACTTGGGTGAAAAAGAGAAGATTGGAATGAACATGTTAATAGGATGGATCCAAGAGACTGGAAACCAAATACAAAATGACCATTTGGTAGACCAGGAAAGCAATGGACAGACTTCCTGCATTGAATTATTGGTAATACAACAAACTGAAGCTTAAAGAAAAAAGAAGAAGCTTTTTTTTTTTTTATATCTAATTTGTTACGTTTCTGTTGAGATTTTGTATGTGCCCAAGCTGACTCACTTGCCAGGAACGTTTCATTTTTTTATTTTTAAGTTCTAACATTTTGAGCCTACCAGGAGATTCTGATTTTTCTCTCTTTGCAGACAACTTTTACCACAGGTTTCCTGGCTGAGTACTTCAACCAAGATGCATATAGTAAAGCTTCACAGTTTTTTTCCAATTCTGGCATTAAATAACTAAGATTTATTTTTTTCATCCAAACTCGTTCACCAACATTTATATGATTGAATCCACCAAACTTCATCACTGAAAGCTGCTCGAGTTTCTTGCATATTAAAACTTACATATACATTTTTATTTTCAATGCATTACTTATTATTTTTTATCCTGGTTAACACTAAATGGTGATCTTCATATTTCAAATTTTCTCTGTCCCATACTTCTGAAGAAATTAATAATCTAATCAACAAAGCTTTTTTTGTTTCTTATGTGTTCTCTTTTATGTATATTTTTGTTGAAACATATTATCTGTAATAAATTAGTCAATTTTTCAAACAGAAATCCAGCAGTTATGTACCATTCTTGTTGGTCCATCTTTTTTTGCTACTCTACCATTTTGTTATCCAATAAGAACCAGCTTTTCTTTATTTTGTGTCAACCATGGTGTCTCTAGTTACTGAGAGGCTTTCATATATTCACACTGGTACTTTGGTATCAGAGATGGAAGTAAGTCACATTTTCCATTTTGAAATTTCCATCATCACCACTGTACTTGAACTTGCCTGCTATTCAAGAAGTGGAACATCTTATTCATTGTTGAATTATACACCTGGTAAAATCCTTGTTTAACTGGACCATGACTAAACTGCCTTAACATATTATTATGTTGCAACATTGTATTGTATGTGCAGTTTAAGTCCAAATTGCCTGGACTTATTCATTGTGTATTAGTCTGAAGTCCTAGATATTTCTCTACATTCCTTACAAGCTCTGCAGCAGTCTCCAAGTTATCTAGCTTTTACCCTCCTCCTTCCCAAGGCATGTTTAATCAAATAAAGCTGTTAAGCAGAGAAAGTTAGTTTGTATGATATCTATCACTATAAAGCATCATCATCATCCCTGTTTAATGATATGATAAAATAATATAAACGATAAGGTTGTATATTTCAATTATTTTTATTATATATGATATGAAAGGTAATAATCAGTCATATGGTACGTGAAAGTTTAATTCTAGCCAATAATGTATTATCAGTGGTAGTAATAAAGGCAAAGGACAGTGGTAAGCAAAGCAATAAAAAAGAAAAAAAATACAAAATGTCTTAACTGATTAACTTTTTTATCTCTCTTTTGAATATACTAAGCTAGGTTGTAAGCATGCATGCACGCATACACATTCTTTTTAGAAATTGTAAGTACATATTATTTCATATATTTAAATTTTGTTTTGTTATAAAATAAATGCGATAGTTTACTTTTTTTTTTTTTTTGCAATTTTTTTAGCTTCATTCTCGTATTCAGCAGGCAAGAGTCAAAAGGTATCAGAGTTTACCTATTTATCATGCTTTTCAAGTGAGTATATATATATCTATTCTTCTTTGGTAACAGAACTTTTGCTTTCTTTCTCTTTCCCCTTCCCTTCCCTTTTGTTGTATGATATGAATATCTTTTGTAATGTGTGATACAGTTAGGGTTCTGATATAATTGGTGACTTAGAGTAATACATTTCCATTTGAGCGCATGTATAAGATGAAACTGAATCTGCAGACCCATCACTAAGGGATAGCAACTTAATAATTTATTTAAAAGTAATATTTTAAAAACCATTTCAGCTGTAGAATCTAGGTACTGCTCATTTGATGAGATTTTACCTGAAAGGACAATTCATATGAGGACAATAATGAGAGCATGCTATATAGAGAAGAGTTTGCTGTTTTTTTCTCTCTCTCAGCATTTGATCATTATAATCATTAATTTCTTGATATGTACCCTAAAGGGGTACATATCAAGTGTAGGCTGAACATCCTAAATGGGTGTTCAGGCTACTATGACAGTGCTTCATGATTAAGTTTCATTATTATTAATCTCCTATAAAACATTTTCCTCTATTGTTCTACTACTTGTCAGGATGCCAATATTATCATATCTAACATTTCGAGCTTCTAAGGCACTTCTGACTGAATCAATCCATCTAGCCCTTGGTCTTCCTCTAGGTCTCTTTCCTACCCTACCATCTTGGCATCAAACACCTGCTTTGCTAAACTTTCCTCATTCATTCTATTTAAGTGGCCTTACCACCTTAGATTAGCTCTGCTCACACATTCTTTTAATGCTAACAATGTCAAATTCCTTTCTAATATCTTCATTTTTAATATCTTTCTGCCATTGATGCCATCTGTTCACTCCTCTAATTTTTCTCAGACCTCCAAACTCAGATCCATAAATTAGAACTGATTTGTGCATAGTCTTGTATACTGCTAGTTTGGTGTTTTGGCTAATTTCTCTCTTATTCCATATAAATTTATTCAGTTGGCTACCCACCATACCAGCTATGTTTATTCTGTTGTCTATTTCCAGATTTAACCTGCCATCTTAATTAAAAACTATGCCTAAATAGCTGAAATATTTTACTTGCTCTATAGGATCTCCATTCAGAATGCAGTTGAAGTTTTCTATGTTTCTGCCTTCATTTAGTTTTGGAAATCAGTTATTGCTGATTTTCATGCCAAATTTGTTACAGCTGTTATGCAATTTAGTTAGAGAACGACACCTGTTCTGTATGTGTTTAGGAATACATCATTATCTGTATAAAGCAAAGAGACGAGTTTGACAACTCCAATCCTAATATCAGGTTTAATGCCACTTTCTTTCATAATGTGATCCATATAGATGATGAATAAGGGTGGAGATAATGTACATAATTGTCTTATTCCTGATTTTACATCAAACTATCTTCCTGTATTTCCTTCAGTTCTAACATCTGATTTATAACTTTACTCAATGTAATTGTAGTGTTTTGAAAAGCTTTCATCAGGGCACCTTTGTCATGTGCCTTTTGCACATCTGCAAAACTTAGTACAGATCCTTGTCGTATTCCCATGATTCCTCAACTATTTGTCATAAGGTGAAAATCTGATCTTGACAACCTTTGTTTGCCTTGAACTCAGCTTGTTCTTCTTCTTAACGTTTCCCTTCCACAATTTTTCTTAACCTTTTCTCAAGTATACTTGCATAAATCTTACCAGGAACACTCATTAGGGAAATACCTTTGTAATTTTCACATTCAGTTTTGTTTCCCTTTGCATAGATAGGTAGTATGAGAGCTCTGCTCTAATCATCTGGAATTTGACCCTCTGACCAGGCCTTCTGAATTATGCAGTGCACCCACAGTCAAACTTTTATACATCCATATTTGAGCATTTCAGGTCAAACACAATCTACTTTAACTGCCTTTCCACATTTCAATTTTTGACAGCTTGCTACCTTAAGTACTGATATGTACTCCTCTTTGCTCACTTCCTCTTGAAAATTTTCTAATATGGTTCTATCACTGCTTGGTTCATTTAACAAAGTAATTACTACAGACATCTAAGATATTCTTATGTTCAGTTTTTATGTCACCTTTATCATCTTTGATTCCTTTTACAGTATTCTTTTTTTTTTTCTATTTCTAAGCTTTCTCATTAGCCTCCAGAACATTTTTGCCTCTTTCTGATATTGATTTTGTATATTCTTACTGAAGTCTTCTCATTACTTTTGCTTTGCTACTTATACACATAGCTTACCTGTCTTACATTTTGCTCTGTATTCCTTTAGGGCATCTGCTGAATTATTTGCTAGTAACTTTTGGTATACTTTCATCTTGTTCAAGATTGCTACTTCAGCATCTTGAGTCCACCATGGTGTTTTTATTTTTCTGTCCTTGTAGACAACTTCACCGCATACCTCCCCTAGCTAAATCACTAGTTTCCTCAGAGTTTGCCATTGAGACTCCAAGGTTTGGTTCTTTTTTCAAACTACTTCATGTGTTCTTTAATAGTGTTTGTACAGTTGAGTTTATAGTTTACCTGTGAAAGCTGCTCAGCTTTAATTCTTTTTAAAACTTTTCTACATACTGTTCTTTTCAATGTGATATTAATTTTTTATCCTACTTAGCACTGAGTAATGGTCACTTCCAGTTTCAAATCATCTGTACACTCTTGCATCCTGCACCTGCATGAAGATATCATTATCAACAATGACATAGTCAATGAGAATTTTCTTATTTCTTGTGTCTTCTCTCTACGTAAACTTGTGCTATCTTTAAATTGGAACATCATGTTAGTAATGACTAGTTTGTAACTGCTGCAGAAGATAAAATATATTTGTTCAATGAGACTTCATTACAATATTTCATTCTGAGTAAAAGTGATTTTGTTCATTGCTTAAAGGATTAAGCAAGAGAATAGTATAGATAAGAATCAGCTGAGGTAAATAAGATGTTAAGTAAACTTAATGTTGGTGAAGAAGTAGCATTGGATGACATATCAGTATTAGTACATTCCCCTATTTTAAGGGAATTAAGGAATTAACAGCAAATTTAGCTTAGTTTAATAAACGTCTTGCAATGGAGAAAGTGCCAACAGAGTGGAAGGGGAAAAAAAAAACAGTTTCACTTTACATAAGAACTGTTAAATCAGATGCATCAGTTTACATAAAGTAAGTAACAACCCAGGGTATTTTTAACATTATAAGATGTAATTGCAAAGTTCATTCAGAACTTACCATATTGCTGAAATAAAATGGATGCAAAGTAGAAGCTGTTAATCATCTATTATGAGATCTAAAATCCATCAGTAAATTCCACGTAATGAATTAACATAAGCCTATCATGTTAACTCATTGCAAAACCCATGTTTCCCTCCCCCTTTAGCTTCAGATGAATGACTTATACCATTCAAGAAATAGTTGTGTGATACTTTAGTTGTATTTGTTTAATTGAAATTAATCTAACAGATAAGCTTAGGTGTTGACGGTTATTCATGCCTTATTTTTCATGATATTAACAACACCACACAATTTTATCAAAGAGATGTTTTATTAACTTATATTTTGCTGATTTTCAACTCAGCATCATCAGAGCACAACACATTTGTACACACGACAGTGAGTGAGTGAAATAATATAATTGCAAAGGACAAAAGATCTAAAGTCCTATTTTTGGTGCCCTCTAACGAAATGGAACCCATAGCAGTACCATTAATCTGTTTGTAGAATTTTCCTCCCCATGTAAAGTAACCCATTCATGATAAATTTAAATAATTCAAAAATATCAGGGGGAAATTTAGACTTCATTAAATCAAGAGTGTCTATAAGTGGTACATTGGTAAATAAAGAGGTGACATCAAAACTAACCATTTTGTCTGAATTTTTTAGGATAAGATTTTTAACTAGTGTTTTGAAATGGACTGAATTTTTTACAAAAGTAGAGGAGTTGCCAGTAAGGGGGGGGGGGGGGACAAGCGACTTGGCTAAATGCCGGGCCAGTTTATGTGTTGGACTATCTATGCTATCGACTATGGGGCGTAGGGGAATATTAGTTTTGTGGATTTTTGGTAATCCATAAATACGGGGTGGTTTAACATGAATTGGTTTTATTTTCCTGATGATTTCTTCATCTATGACGTCACTTTTTTCAGTAATTTTCGGACTTTTTTCTTTTGAGACATCGTAGGGTCTCGATGTATAATTTGATGCATGGAACTGTCACATAGGAGATCTTGCATTTTTCTGTTATACTCTTCTTGATTCATGACAACTGTTGTATTTCCTTTATCGGCTTTTGTAATAATAATATTTTTATTATTATATAACTTTTTAGGGCAGTTATTTGATTACGTGGCATATTGCTTTTTGGAGGCTTAGCCTTGTTTAGAATACTTGCTATATCTAGTCTCACGTTATTGGCCATCGCCAGCAGAAGATCATGGATACCCTGTTCCTTTCATCATAATTTCTAGTTTAGGCATGACGGTAAAGTTATGCCCTAGGCTGAGAGCATTTTTTGAGTCAGCAATGGCTTTGAAAGATTCTCCCAACCTTAACAAATATGGTTGAATTAATTTGCCAAAAATTTGGGATTGTCCTTTGCAATTACATTGTTTCACTCACTCATTGTCGCATGTACAAGTGTGTTGTGCTCTGATGATGCTGAGTTGAAAATCAACAAAATATAAGTTAATAAAACATCTCTTTGATAAAATTGTGTGATGTTGTTAATACCATGAAAAATAAGTTATGATTAATTGAAATTAGTAAGCTTAGATTAGATTAGTCAGAAGACTGAAATAATTGGATGATGTTCAGCAAAGTAATAATGATCAAAAGCAGAACTGCCATCAGTACTTACAGGAATAGCAACATAATTAAAAGAAGTAACAATGTTTAGCAGTGTTATAATAATGGTAACACAATATTGTTGATGATGCTGTTATATATTTCTGTAAATGCTGTGTAATTTATAAATCATAATAAATTATTTATTTACTGCATCTAAGCACCTGTATTTAATTTATTCAACAATTATTGGTTATCTACCAAGAATAACAGATCATTATCCTTTGTTTATAATAATCCCAATATGTGTAGATACTTTTTTTAAAATGGAATCCTGTATAAAGATTAAATGAAATTAACCCAAATCAAAAAATAAGTAAATAAAAAAATAATAAGCAAATAGATATAATAGAATAAGTAAATAGAAACAGGAAGTGATTGTCAGACAAAAGAAAAATATTTTGGGAAAATTTGGGGAAAAGAGCAAAGCTAATAATAATGACAAATACCTGTTGGATTTCTACTCATGACATGGACTGGTTATTACTAACACCATGTTCCAACATAAAAATGTGCACATATTCACATGGAGAGAAGAGGCAAGGAATAAGAAAAGTCTCATTGACTACGTTATTGTTGATAGTGATGTTTTTAAAATTGGAACCGATCACTATTTAGTCTTGAGCAGGATAAAATTGAATTTCATATTGAAAGAATGACATGTAAGAAAGTTTTAAAGTGAATAAAAGTTGAGCAGCTCTCAGATGTGAATTGTAGACTAAAATACAGAAATATTATTGAAAAGAAAATGAAAGAGTTTGAGAACAGGAATCAAACCTTGGAGATTCAGTGGCAAACTCTGAAGGAAACATTGATTGATTCTGCCAGAGAGGCATGTGGTGAGGTTGTGTGCAAGGATAAAAAAATCAGAACTCGATGGTGGACACAGGAAGTTAAAGAGGCAGTGAAGGAAAAGAAGAAAGCATATCAAAAGTTCCTGGCAAATAAGTAAGTTTTTGCTCTTAGTGAATACAGAGACAAATGTAAGAAAGCTAAACACTGTGCAAAACTAGCTAAACAAAAGTCATGGGAGGACTTTGGCAAGAACATAGAAAATAATTATCAAGAAGGTGGTAAGATATTCTGGAGGTTGTTGAAGAAGCTTAGAAATGGAGGAAAGAGTGCTGTAAAAGGAGTTAGAGATGATAAAGGTGACATGAAAACACATATCCTTACAGACATGTATAATGTAAGCATTATGGGAAGAGTCACTACCCAAACTAGTTTTGATCTTTATTGAGGTCTCATCAGTGGGAGCCAGACTCAGAGGTGATACCAAAGTTGAAGTAATGCAGAAGTCATACTTTCTTATATGAGTAGCCAACAGGTTTCACACTATTTAATTAAAAAAACTCCTGCTGATGAGACCTCAAAACCGGTCTGGGTAGTAACCCTTCCCGTAATGTGTAGCATTATACATGTCCATAAGGATATGTGCTTTGTATTATGGGATTCTAAGGCAAGTGATGTGAAGTTATTAGCTTTTATATATGAGTTGCCAGTCCTGAAAATACTTCAGGTGCAAACTTTGTTTGCTTGTACTTGCATAAAGGATTAAACCAAGAATATAATTTCTTGGCATCTTTAATTTATAGTATAGCCAAGTGGAAATACTTCCAATAACTGTCTTTAGGTGGGAGATGAATTTCATTGCTCCAGAATGATACTGATGTCCTGCTAATTCAAGCCTTGAAGGAACTTGAAAAAAAAAAAATTCATGTTTGTTCTCTAGAGCAGGGCTTTTGGTTTATGCAAAAAAGTAAATAAAAATTGAAAAAACATCCTTAGTCCACCCCAGTACTTATGAACTACATGTCACAAACCTTCGTGCTTGGGAGTCACTTAAAAAAATAATAATATATATTTTGGTAATTAATTTAATTAATATTACTCCCAGATTGCACTTTTGTTCTTCCTCTTTAGGATAGCAGAATTTTCATCATCATCATCATCATACGTATCAAGGATTTAGGCCTAGTATTGCCTGTTCCGGCCTTAGACGTATCAAGGATTTAGGCCTAGTATGGCCTGTTCCGGCCTTAGAAGTCATCGTTGAATCATTTAAGAGGATGTCCTGGTTTTCTTTTTCCTAATGGCTTGTACTTTAAGGCTTGTTTTGGTAATCTTTCTGTTTTCATTCTTTGAACATGTTCCATCCATCTATGTTTATATTTTTTAATTTTTTCAATTACTGGTTCTTGGTTTAATTCTTTCATAATATCTTCGTTTCTTTTGTGATCAAATAGGGTATACTTTGCAGTTTTTCTCATAAACTTCATTTCTGCTGTTGTTAATCTTTGTTTGTCTTTTTGTTTTATTGTCCAGATTTCGCTTCCATACATTAAGACCGGTAGGGCTAATGTATAGCAGAATTTTCAAAGAATATGAATAAAATTGAATAATATAAATTTGAAAAATAGTAGTGTTTGTAATCACAAATGATATAAGTATACTGATATAGTGCAAAAGAGAGCATATGAAAGGAATGCTGGAAGAAGTGAGAAAAAAAAGAGAGAGATAGAAAGACAGAGAAAGAAAGTGTGAAAATCGTTTATTAACAAGATATGGAAGTACAAAGTTCAGAAGGAGGGTTTTGATAGCAGATGATTCAATGCACATGCTCTGTGTACAAAACGGGTGTGAGCATTTTAATGTGTGGAGTGAGTTTGATGGCAGAAAAGACTATAAGAGAGAGCCTACACTTGAATGAATTTGGCATCAGGAGCCTGGAGAAATTATTTATTGGGGTCAGATCTAATACAGTGAGTCAGGAAACTAGATCATATTGAGAGGAACACCGAATATTTGTGCATAAGTTCAGCTAACTTAATATCGATGAGCATAGGAATTGTGTGAAGGGGTGACAGACCCATATGCTTTGAGTTTGGACTTATTGAGTGTATCTAGTGAGAGAAAAAAAGAAAGTTGCCTAACTGGGCCAAGTATACCTGCAGATCTAAGTTGACAAAAAAGCCAGAAGCTGGCCTGGTTAGCTGAGTGGCTGCATTCTCGAATCCTGCTGTGGGCATGAATGTTTGTGATTGTCTGTGAAAATGCTAGTGGTGGTGAGCAGTGGATGCTGTCGGTGCAGATGGTGCAGTTCCCTGTAGTTGGTGGATCGAGTGGTGGAGACGGAGAGTTGTAGAGGAGGTGCCCTCCCTCAATTAGTCTTTGGACTCCTTGGAGGTGTCATAATAATAATAATAACAATAACTTACGTCTATACACAAATGCCAGAAACAAAGGGGTTGAATTTGTTGCTTTGGTGAATATGTTGTGGCCTAAGATTGATGAAACCTGGCTGTGAGAGTTAGATGTCATCATCATCATGCGTATGAAGGATTTAGGCCTAGCATGGCCTGTTCCGGCCTTAGAAGTCATCATTGAATCGTTTAAGAGGATATCCTGGTTTTCTTTTTCCTAATGGTTTGTACTTTAAGGCTTGTTTTAGTTATCTTTCTGTTTTCATTCTTTGAACATGTTCCATCCATTTATGTTTATATTTTTTAATTTTGTATTTCTGGATTTAGTAAAGGGTATAGTACTGGTTTTACTCGAATATAACTCGCCCTCGCATATATCTCGCACTCATGATTTTACTTTATGAAAAAAATAAATTAAAAGTTTTGCCATATAACTTGCACACAAAAAAAAGTTTAAAACTTGAAAAAAAAATAGATGATGTTGTTGTTATGGCAGTTTTAAATATTTTGGAATTCTGTTGAAGAGAATCAGCATTTCAACTCAACAGTCATCGGTTTGCCTTTGTCATTAAGTCGTGTGATCTTTTGTTAATACCACGTTAATCATATGCATAGAGATGGAAGCAACCGTAGAGGAAATGTGGGAGTGAGATCACTGACCTACTCAATCTTGGATTGTGCAGGGGTGAAATTTAGGTTTTACACGGAGTGGATGGCAGCCGGTGGCTACATCCTGACTCTGGCAGGGATCTGTTGTGCAACTGAATTTTGACAAATTGGGACATGATTTTGCAAGAAATAATTGCCAAGAGTTTTTTTAAAACCGACATCTCTAATGCCCAGGATGGGAGTAAAGATGACTATTTGAGTAGATAACTGTTTGTTTTAATTACAGAAGCATTGTTGCTAAAGAGATTCAAATATATAGCTTGAAGAAGGTGATAAGCCAATCGCCTAAATAACGTTTATGAATAAAATTTAAATGCATTCATTTTATAAATAATGTGAGCAATTATAAATTATAATGAATACTGATTGTTTAATTATGAATGTTGGTTTAGTGTTTTTTTTTTTTTTCCCTGAAAAACTTTAGTTTCCGAAAATTCCCGCATATATCTCACACCACGATTTTTTTAACTTTAATTGCAGGGAAAAAAGTGCAAGTTATATTCGAGTAAATATGGTATTTATTATCGTCGTCATCATCATCATCTTCAGAATTCCTTGGACTCGAACTCATCATGGCAGGTCCCACTGTTACACACACACACCCATACAGCTCATCATACAGCGCTTAAATCCATTCATAATTTCTGCAATCACCAAACCCTCAGACAATGCAGTTTAGTGATTTACCACATTCTCATCAATGCATTTCAGCCATTTACCACACTCTTAGCCAATGTCCCATCATTTACCATCTCTCTCTCTCCATGCAAAAACCCTCCTTTGCTCACACCCTCCTTATTTTAAAGTCACTTGTGATAAATACTTATTTAGTTCTTTGGAAATAAAGAAGTCCTCTATATAGAAAACATTTCCTTATGGAGTGATATATAAATGTTTATGTGCATTTCAATTTATCAAAATAATCCATTGTGATGGTCTTGCAATTTTAGCAATGTGACCCCTAAACTTCATTTCTGTGCATTATCACTCCCAGATCTCTTCCACCTCCTTCAAAATTTGCCTATTAATTGTACACTCTGCATCCCAACCTTGCCTACCAGATTTCATGACCTTGTCCACTCACTTAATCTATTGATATCCTCTAGCAAGGTCACAACATCTCCTCTACTTCTCATAGTTTTTCTGAACTTTGCATCATTGACAAACTGCTGCATATCTCCAGCTAAGCCAGTCATTTTCTGGAACAGACTTTGCAAAGAGTTCACCAAGGATTATAACCTCCATGTATTTAAAAAATGTGTCAATAGATTTCATCTTTGTTAACCTTTGGCAAAACCAGTCAAAACATCAAAGTGACAGTATACTAAAAAGTGTTCATATGAGATCTAACACGTGAGAGATCTGGTTTAAAGCTGAGAGCTGGGTAAAATAAAAAACAGTTTACCAAATTATGAGGTTAAAGATATCAGAATTGTTATGAAAATGAAAGGATAAAATTAAATGGGAGAACTATTAGTAAGAGTCAGTGGTTAGTAATGGTGTGTGAACTGGATTTTTTACTTGGAGAGTGGTGAGTGAATGAAATGGATTACAAGAATTAGTTGAATACCATGAATGAATTTAAGGAGAGGCATGATAGGTATTATTATTATATGTATAAAAGTTAGTGGAGTCACCCATGATGTGTCTTCTGACTATGGAGATACTCATATAATAATAACCATATTAAGATGAAGATATTAAAAAGAAACTGAACATTGTATTCAAGAATGCACAAGCAGAGCTAATTTATGATGATATATTCACATAAATCGAACTGAAGAAAGATTAGAAAAATAGGTATATGAAGCAGAAATGCAAAGGAAATCCAAAGAAGGAACATAATTTATATGGTCACTTAGTATTGTGTCAGAGGACAGAAATGTATGGAATAATCATATTAGTGTTATGGTAAGTAGTATTCCATTTAGGAAAAATTTAGGAATGACAGAAGAAATGGAAGAAATACTAATGATATGAGATGATCTGAATCCAATTGGGGCAGAAACTCATGAAAACAATAATTGTAATAATGAACCAAGTAACAGTGAGTTTGAGACTATCTGTTTAAATTTGAAGCCAACAAGATGAAATATATGGTGGTGTATTTGCTATAAACCTCATGATTCAGTTGCTGGGGATGAAGAATTACATCATCAAATTATCCTGATGGCTACTAAATAAACAATCATTATGGGTGACTTACATTATTTGAACATTCATTTGGTAGCAAAGAAAACTTTTCATAAGGATGAAGAAGAATTTATTGAGCTATTACATGACAACTTTCTCAAGAAGCATGTGAAAGAAGCAACTCAAGGTCAAAGAGTGTTAGATTTGATCATAGCAAGAAAAGGGGGTCTCAATTAAGAATATGACTTAAATTAAAGATTCCAAGAAATTATATACTTGGTTCAGTCCTTTATCCAAGTGTAAGCAAACAAAGTTTGCATCTGAAATATAATCAGGACTGGGACAACTCGTATATAGAAGCTAATCACCTCACATCACTTGCCTTAGTATCCCATAATGCAAAGCATATATCCTTATGGGCATATATAATGCTATGCATTATGGAAAGGGTCACTACCCAGACCAATTTTAACCTTTATATTGAGGTCTCGTCAGTTGGAGCCAGACCCAGAGGTAATACTAAGGTTGAAGTAATGCCGAAGTCATATTTCATATACGAGTTGTCTAAGAATATGACTGTTTTACCACCAGTTGATGACGGTGATCGTTCCTTACATTAGTGGGAAGTAGCTAGGCTCTGCATAGGTTACAGTCATCTTACATATTCTTATTTACTGATGACCCACTTATATCTGAACCATGTAACACATGTCTCACCCATTTATCATGTTCTGATGGAATGCCAGCACTTCACTCATGAGAGGAATGAAACCTTTACTAATCTGACTGAGCCATATACACACAGACAGAGCTTATCAGAATCACACAAACTGCATGAAGTTTTTAACTTTTTACAAAGAAAACATTTGGGGTTGATGATTGATAGAAACCTGAAATTTAGGGGACATATTGCAAAGGTGGTGAAGGTAACACAGAGGATTGCTGCAATAATGAGAAGGACTCTGACCTGCAGAGATAAAACAGTTATCGTTCCGTTGTATAAGACCCTGATCGGACCACACTTGGACTATTGTTCTCAGATTTGGTCCCCAGAATTTGAAGGGGATAAACCAACTGTGGAAAGGGTACAAAGGCAGATAACAATGGTTTCAGGACTGAAACCATCTTTTGACTCCATGGAGGCCTGAATAATAATAATAATAATAATAATTGATTTATACCATTATATTTGATTATAAATTTTGTGTATGTTTAGATATTACATTGCTTAACTTAATTTTTAAAATTTGCTTTTTGTACATGTTATTTACTAATTTATCTCTTTATTATTATTATTATTACCTTGTGTACTGCTGTAGCCTTTGATTTTGTGCAGTATGACCTTTGCTGTTCTTACAACAATAAACCTTAAACTAAGCATTGTTTTCAGTTGATTTTGAGTATTATTTAGAAATAATAATTTCATCAGTTATAAATAACATATTATTTACTCTTCATCTTATCTAATTTATTTTCTGGTACTTTCCAAACCATAGGAACTTAGAGCAAATCAGACAACAGAATCAGAAGCAATGCAACGATTGATAGATAAGCAGTTACTAGAAGCAAAATTAAATGGGGGTGAACTTACTGGATCTGATTTAGATCATCTGAATACTACATGGAGAAATATTACAAAGCATCAAAAGTCATATAAGTATATATATAATTTTTTTTTTTTTGTACTTTTACTTTTGTATAAATAAAGCAGAACAGAAATTTTTTGCAGAAAGCTTCTAGTATTGGGACTACCATGATTTTAGATAAATAACAAGTTTAATAAAACAAACAAATATAACTGTACAAGTTTCATCAGTTGTCAGACCTACATAGTCAGGAAGACTGGCAAAAGTTATATACAAAAAAGACTAGAAACAATTAATTACACATATGACATGTTCATATGTATAATTAATTGTTCTGATTTTAATTGTAATTAAAATCAGAACTTCACAATAGGTACATACAAATAATTAACCAGAATAAAAAACATCAAATTAATCATTGTATTTTGTACACCGGAGGTAAAGAGCACTATGTCCATGGTTACTTGTCCACTTAGTGCTCTTTCCTCGATACTATGATGGCACAATGCCCTTTCCAACTGGCTAATCTGCTTATTATTACACACAGGAGATAGTACTTTTGCACAACTGAAAAGAGTGCAAAACAAAGCATTAAAATATACCTTAAACTCAATTCCGTAAAAAAAATAGACATAGTGCCCTTTACCTCCGGTGTGCAGATTATGTTGGAACAATGCCAGTTGTTGTTGACACATTCTGTAACTGTGTGTGTCATTTCCTAGGTCCGTGGTAGTTGGATTTTTAACGAAAGCACATCAAACTTGGTGCAGGAGTGTAACAAAAATTAAGTCTTAATTTTTGTTACATTGTGAGCGGATCCTTAGCATTTCAGACACTTTCTTGTAAAACAATTATGATTAATATGAAGCAATATTTTTGTTCATTGTCAAACTACTTGATGGCCTTTGTTAGTTGTATGGAATGCCAAACCTGATTTATGTTGTCTTCTTTTTTCAATACCTTTTCGTGTTCAGACACAAAAATTTCCCCCAAACCTTCCTGTCTGACCTATAGCAAATGCCACAAGAGCAGTGAATCTCATAAACACCTGGTTTTTTTTCATGGGATGATATTGAGGTTTTAGCGAATGTAAGAACCTAGAGATTTTATGCAATGCTAAAAAAGCTATATAAATGTTGTAACTCACAGTGTGACATTGTCACTTTGTTGGTACAATTCTTGATGTGAGGTGGCGTGATTTTATTCTTAAAATCTTGTTTAAGTAAAGGAGTTGCTGGAGGCTGTTGATTGTCTTCGGTTCAGGTAATGCAGTTCTTCATTCCTGTTAACTGACATACTGGATATATCATATACTCTGTCTCATAATGTTTTAATAATGCCTATATTTTGTAATGGATGATGGTGTGAAGTGGTATGTAGAAATCTTCCAGTTACGTTAGGTTTACTGTATCCTGAAAAGGTCAATCTTTTTTTTATTCTTTGTTTACTTTGATGAAAATATCAAGAACATCAATTTTTTGTAATCTTGCAGCTCAAGAGAATTTTATGTTGGGCTGCAAACTGTTCAGATAATCTTTAAAATTAATTGAATGATCCATTGTTCCTGACCCAACAACAAATCAAAAAAAAAATCATCTAATACCTTTTATTCCCTTATAGGGAGTAAATGATGCCATTTTATCCCTATCTAACATTTGGAGAATGAGGGGGGCAGTTCAATCCCCATCAGTAGCCAGTCAGAGATAGCCAGCCCAGGATTATCACTAATTATACATGGCACCATGCAGCTGACAAATGACGCCATCTTATGGTCCTTAATCTTAACACTATGTTTTGCTATCTGAAAACATTGTGGGTTCTATGGTTGATTTTCTTGAGTTTACAGAACGAAAAAATTGTTTGCCCAACCTCAGAAATTGACAAAATTGGGAGCCTGTCGAAAAAAGGCTTAGTAAAAGTTCCTCTAGTCGGCGACTAGAATAGAACTAGCGATGTACTGTCCACAGCAGTCTATCGCCGTGGACAGTACACACCACTTCCACTGAGCTACACTGGTGCTAAACAACAAAAATATCATCAGTGTAATGTAACCAAGTTTTTGGTTTCTTGTGATAGTTTTTAATAGCATTTATTTCAAAATTTTCCACATAGAGGTTGGCCACATATAGCTGGAGATATAAAGGGGGGGGGGGAGAACCCATGGCAAGTCCTTCTTTTTGTTCCCAATATTTATCTTGAAATATTTAAAAAAAAAAAAAAAGTGTTTTCCACATAGTGTTTGAATAGTCTGTCTGTGTTTGGTGGGAAAGGGTTCAGAAGCAGATCCACTGTTTCATCCCTAGGTACATTAGTGAAAATTTGTGTGGAGCTACCAGGTTCACACATAGGAAACATACCAAGTTTGCGATCGGAAAACTCTCTCGTCTACAATTGATCATAACGACATATTTTTTTTGTGTGTATTTTTGATGTCCCATAAATTCTTGTGACTAATAGATGTTTTGATGCTAAATATTTTTTTAAATTCTTCTTTTTATATGCCGCTTCAAGCCATCTTCCATTACAAAAGATAGGCATGATTAAAACATTATGAGATAGAATATGTCCAGTATGTCAGCTAACAGGAATGAAGAACTGCACTACCTGGGGCCTAACCTCACCCTGAATGGTTATGAATCCAAGACAGCCAATAGAATTCTTAATACATTTCATATAATTTCCTAGATTCCACTCCATATAATTGTATGGAGTGGAATCTAGGAGAATGGTGACTAGTGCAGTACCTCAGGGTTCATTACTAGGACCACTACTCTTTAATTTGTATATCAATGACATAGGTAAAGATTTAAGAGGATTGTTCAGCTGTTTGCTGATAATGCAAAACTGGGGAAACGGAATAGTTGATAAAGGTGATGTAGATATCTTGTAGGATGATTGTCAATTGAATGTTGCAAAATGTAAGGTTATGGACTTCAGGTTGAAAGGTTGTTATATGTTATATCATATTGATGGTATTGGATTACAGGAAATTGATGAGGCCAGGGACTTAGGGATAATGGTGGACAAAGAGTTGAAATTCAGAGGGCATATTGCAATAGTTGATAAAATAGCTCAAAGGATTACTTGGATGTGAAAAACATGCTAGCAAGTAAAGATAAGGAAGTTAATATCCCTCTTCAAAAGGCCATGATTTAGCCTCATCTGGGTTTCTTGGGGACCAAGAGATGGTAGAGACGATTCAGAGATGAGTGACCAAGATAGTGATAGGTCTGTGAACACTCCCTATAAGGATAGGTTGAAGGTTTGTGGGTTGCAAAGTTTAGTTGATAAATAGAAAAGAGGAGACATGACAGAAACTTTTAAGATATTAAATGAGTATTTTATAAAACTTTAATATAAAATTTTATAGTTTTATATAAATTTTGTTTATAATTATAATTATACACGCGTACGAGGATGGTCTGAAAAGTTCTCAGCAAGAGATTTTTTTTCTAAGTTGATATACATCTATCATAAGCATCCATGTGAAATTGCAAGTCATTCTATCAAGTAGTTTGTTTTATATAGCTGTCTGAAGCAAAAGTGTTGGTTGCATCCCTTGAAATGGATAAAATTGTGCAGTTATAAAATTCTTTGTAAAAGAAGGTTTCACGGCAAAAGAGATTCATTCGAACTTCATAAAAGTTTATGGACCTCTTCTCCTTTGTTTTTGACAATTAAGAAATGGCCTGCTGAGTTTAAACGTGGTCCTATCAGCCATGAAGATGACCGGTGAGTCAAAGTGTGTGAAATTGCTGAGACTATAGGCATTTCAAAAGAACGTGCAGGATATATTTTGCATGAAGAATTGCAAATGAAAAAGCTTTGCACAAGATGGGTGCCACGCTTGTTCACAGCAGATCAAAAACACACTTGCACGAAAATCTCTGAACAGTGCTTGGAGTGTTTTAACAAGAATAAAACTGATTTTGTGCATGGTTTTTTTACTATGGATGAAACTTGCATTCACCAGTACACACCAGAATCCAAACAGCAGTCAAAGCAGTGGACAGAAGTTGGTTGTTCAGTGCCAAAGAAGACAAAGTCGGTTCCATCAGCAGGTCATTGCATCGGTGTTTCGGGATGCTAAAGGCATTTTGTTTATTAATTATCTTGAAAAGGGTAGAACAATAACCAGGGAATATTATTCCGATCTTTTAACCAGACTAGATGAAAAAATTCGTGAGAAAAGACCCAGTTCACAGAAGAAAAAAATCATCTTTCATCCAGACAATGCACCTGACCACAAAGGTGTTTTGACAATGGGAAAATTAAGGGATCTGCACTATGAATTGTTGGAACATCTACACTATTTTCCCCAGATTTGGCTCCCTCTGACTTCTGTCTCTTCCCAAAACTAAAATTCTTCTGATTTTTAGTGGAACCTGTGGCATAGTAATTAAATAATAAAGCAACACGTAAAAACCACAGTGATATCTTTAATTAGTAAAAGGACAAATATTTCGTACTAAAATTAATAGTACATCTTCAGGTGTCTGTAATAGGAATGGAATACAAGCAAATCGTTCGGTGGATCACCTATTAAAATGCAATTGTTACCGCGTGCTAGGAAATAATAGAAATTAAATGGCTTTTTTACATAAGATAAAAGTCTCCCAGATCTTTGAGAGAGACATACAGTCATTTCTATTTAAATTCGGTCGGTGTAAGATAGTTTCACAACTCTCTTTGAATAAGCGTTCATATTTGAATCTGTATCTATGGAGGAGAACTGCTTTATCACACTGGACACTAGGAGTAGAGTCAATACTGTGCTGCGCCAGACCAGACTTCAGAGGTTTGTTATAATCAATATAATGTTGATGTTCTTTTATTCTTTTTTCCAAAGAACAGCCAGTTTGTCCAAAATAAGAGACATCGCATTCGCAAGATATTTGGTAAATGCGAGCCAAAGATAGAGAAGGCAGTTTATCCTTTGTAGAAGGTAATAAAGAAGAAATTTTGGTGATAGGAATATATGTTGGAATCAATCGATACTTTTTCCGAATTCTACCTATAGGTTCTGAGATTCCTGGAATGTATGGAATAGGAACTCTGCGGACTGTTGAAGAAACTGTAGATGTTGGAGCATAAGAATCAAGTATCTGTTGGATTTGATTTGAGTTGTAATCATTTGATTCCATTAACATTTTTAATAATGTAAAGTTCTTGTTGTAAGATTATTGGGGAAGAGCAAACTTTATGTACTCTATGAATTAGAGATTTAAGAATGCCAAATTTTTGAGACGTGGTGCGCAGACTATTTGTGAATGCCAGTAAATGTAGGTTTTCGAAAGACACTTGTAGATAATGTACCAGAAGACGTTCTAGTGAGGAGGATGTCCAAAAATGGTAAAGTACCAGAGTTTTCTTTTTTTATGGTGAATTGGATGCATGAGTGAAGGTTATTTATCCGTTGTAGAAAGGTGGAAAGTTCATCTTCAGTGTGTGGCCAAACAGCGAAAACATCATCGACGTAACGGTACCAAAGAGATGGTTGAGGATGAATGGATGAGAACATAATATCTTCGAATTGTTTCAAATAGTAGTTTGCCAATGGTGGAGACAGAGGCCTACCCATCGCAGTACCTTCAATTTGTTTGTAGATTTTGTTTTTCCAACTGAAATAACCTGAGTGGATGACATATTCGAATATCCTTGCGATATCTGGAGGGTAATCTTCATATAAAGAATTGACTGTGTCAGTTAATGGGATATTGGTGAACAGAGAAATGATGTCAAAACTGACTAATATTTCAGAATCTGTAATTTTAATATCCTTGATTTTTTCAAGAAAATCTGTTGAGTTTTTTATATAGAATCTGGAATGACCAGTGAGAGCACTTAAAGAACGTGATAATACTTTTGCAATCCGATAAGTTAGAGAATCAATGCAATTTACGATAGATCATACAGGACAGCCTTCTTTATGGATTTTTGGGAATCCATAAAGATGAGGAGTTCTTCCAAAGTAAGTGCGTATTTTATCCACGTAGTTAGGATCCCAACATAACCTCATCAAGTAATTTATTTAGTTGTTTAATTTGTAAATTAGTAGGATTACGTGTGATCTCTTGGTAGGTCGTGGTGTCTTCTAATGGGCTGGATACTTTTGTCTCATAGTCAGTCTTATTCATGATTACAATAGCTTTTCCTTTATCGCCCTTATTATTCATCCTCAAAAATCTCTTTGGTACCATTAAGTCGATGATGTTTTTGCTGTTTGGCCACACACTGAAGATGAACTTTCCACCTTTCTACAATGGATAAATAACCTTCACCCACGCATTCAATTCACCATGGAAAAAGAAAACTCTGGTACTTTACCATTTTTGGACATCCTCCTTACTAGAACGTCTTCTGGTATCTTATCTACAAGCGTCTTTCGAAAACCCACATTTACTGGCATTCACAAATAGTCTGTGCACCACATGTCTCAAAAATTTGGCATTCTTAAATCTCTAATTCATAGAGTACATGAAGTTTGCTCTTCCCCAATAATCTTATAACAAGAACTTTACATTATTAAAAAGTTAATGGAATCAAATGATTACAACTCAAATCAAATCCAACAGATACTTGACTCTTATGTTCCAACACCTACAGTGTCTTCAACAGTCCGCAGAGTTCCTATTCCATACATTCCAGGAATCTCAGAACCAATAGGTAGAATTCTGAAAAAGTATCAATTGATTCCAACATATATTCCTATCACCAAAATTTCTTCTTTATTACCTTCTACAAAGGATAAACTGCCTTCTCTATCTTTGGCTCACATTTACCAAATATCTTGCGAATGCGATGTCTCTTATTTTGGACAAACTGGCTGTTCTTTGGAAAAAAGAATAAAAGAACATCAACATTACATTGATTATAACAAACCTCTGAAGTCTGGTCTGGCGCAGCACAGTATTGACTCTACTCCTAGTGTCCAGTGTGATAAAGCAGTTCTCCTCCATAGATACAGATTCAAATATGAATGCTTATTCAAAGAGAGTTGTGAAACTATTTTACACCGACCCAATTTAAATAGAAATGACTATATGTCTCTCTCAAAGATCTGGGAGACTTTTATCTTATGTAAAAAACCATTTAATTTCTATTATTTCCTAGCACGCGGTAACAATTGTATTTTAATAGGTGTCCACCGAATGTTTTGCTTGTATTCCATTCCTATTACAGACACTGAAGATGTACTATTAATTTTAGTACGAAATATTTGTCCTTTTACTAAAAAGGTATCACTGGTGGTTTTTACGTGTTGCTTTATTATTTAAAATTCTTCCTCGCTGGCTAGCCTTTTTCTTCTATTCAAGAGCTGATTGCTGCTGTAGTGGAGTATTTTGCAGATCTTAATGAGAACCATTACAGGGAGGATAATACCGCCGAAATAAATGTATTAGTCTTAATACATCATGAAAAATTATGGAGACAACTACCGTGTTAGAGCAAAACTTTAGTTTAATATAAACCAAAATGAACACTCCATCTTTCGACCTTCATATCAAGGTCATCGTCTGGAGCATGCACATATATACAAAGAAACAAGCTGCACTACAATCTACATGGTTTACTAAAGTTACTGACTAACTGTTACAACAATTATTGGCCTGACCTCTGGTGAGAAAAAAAACAACCTTTACTACATCAAAGCTAGAGTCCTATTATTATTATTATCATCTATTAGGTTACAAAATTAAATTGGGCTGGAGAGCATGTTTTATACAGCAATCCCTCGATTAATGCATTCTTTAAAACAGGCGAATTAATCTGAAACACACTAATCGAATATAATAACCTATGTTAAAATGTATAATTCGTTCCTCAGATTTTTTTTTTGACCCTTAATTTTTTTATAAAAGAATTAGAGAATGCTAAGGATACCCTAATTTGATTAGTTTAATTATTTGATTTTATTATTTGATTAAATTTCAGGGCCTAGTTAAAAGAAAACCATGAAGCTGAAAGACAATAAAACATATTCAGAATATAAATTTATTATTCTGCTTCTTATTCTGCTTTGCGTTAACAATGAATTTAGCTAATGTAGTTTGGCAAGTATTCTGTTTCTTTTTTTCATACAACTGGCTGTATGGCCCTATTGCCTCTTCTGCAAATTTTACTGGTTCAGTCTTCACAAGGGTCGCTTTCTATGCATTGCTGCTTAAAAACTTTGATTGTACGAAAACTATTTTCAAATTGTTTCTGTGGTATTCTGTAGATTAAATTTTCTTTCCCCCTGTGCATCTAAAATTAGCAGGTTGGAATCACTCAACTTCTCAGAATGAGATTTAATTAACTTAGATTCATTTGAAAAGCCTCTAAAATCATTTGCGCAATGTGGAAGAATGTGCTTCCAAATTGCTCTCATATTGCTAGCAGTACTTTCATTCGGCTTTGCGACTTTATAACTAGGTTGAGATTTTTCTGATTTGGCTAGAAAAGTATTGGAAGGCATTAGCTTCCAATAAAAGGCCAGTTTCATCGACATTAAATATTTGTTGATCACAATTGTCCCCTTCTTACACAATTTTCTTCAAAATCTCTAGATATCTCCTTATCTGCACTTGCAGCTTTGCCTGTGATTAGAACATTATGTAGGCTATTTCTCTTTTTGAAACACTCAAATCACTCAGCTAACGAGGAATTCTTCTTCTTTTCCATCATTGATAGCCCTTTCTTTCCAGGTTACAAAGAGAAAGTGCTTTTGATTTAATAAGGCCAGTGTTTAGCAGGGGGGGTGCTTAAGGGTCAAAGCTGTATAACTGAGAGGAGACCTCCACATAGCATTTAAAGGAATGCGGAGAACCGACCAGGGCTTCTGACCTAATGTCTAATCCTCACCTTCTCGTGGTGTACCCTGTTGGGTATCTACTTTGATACTGAACAAACGAGGATGGGCTGGCAGTTTGGGATTTAGCCAACCAAATTGTATTCTTATTAGTTAAACCAAAATAAAAAATGATGGTACAACATGACAAAATTTCATGCCGGCTGGGGCATCGCCCGGTTAAACAAGGCCCCTGTTGTTTTCGCCAGGGAACCAGGGCGAACAGCGAAAAGTCAGCTACTGGAACAAATCTGAAAACAAACCCCAACTCAACATCACCAGAGTTAAAGATTGGTACTATCAACGTAAGAAGCCTGAATGGCAAAGAAAATGAGCTAGCTGAGGAATTAGATAAGTACCAGATCGACATAATAGGGGTGACTGAAACAAAAAAGACCAAAACTGGTGAGATCTTTCTGAGCAATAAATACAAAGTGTTATATTCAGGCAATGACAATCAAGGAAAAGGAGTAGCCATAGTATTCAACACAAAATACGAGGCTAATCTTCTTGAATGGCAGTCAGTCTCAAGTAGAGTAATGTAGGCAAATATGAGAATGGGGAACTGGACAATGAGACTTATTTGTGCCTATGGTCCCACAGAAGGTTCTACTAAGGTAGAAGTGGAGGAATTTTTTGAGGCTTTAGAAAAAGCAACTTACACAATGAAAAGGGAAAAGTTGGTCCTTGTTGGGGATCTAAATAGCAGAGTAGGAAATGATTGTGAGACATACAAAAATATTTTGGGAAAATTTGGAGAAAAGAGCAAAGCTAATAATAATGGCAAATATCTGTTGGATTTCTGCTCAGGACATGGACTGGTTATTACTAACACAATGTTACAACATAAAAATGTGCACAAATTCACATGGAGAGAAGAGGCTAGGAATAAGAAAAGTCTCATTGACTATGTTATTGTTGATAGTGATGTTTTCTCCCTGGTGCAGGACACCAGAGTGTACAGAGGATTTGAAATTGGAAGTGATCACTATTTAGTCTTGAGCAGGATAAAATTGAATTTCATATTGAAAAGAATAACATGTAAGAAAGTTTTAAAGCGAATAAAAGTTGAGCAGCTCTCAGACGTGAACTGTAGACTAAAATACAGAAAGATTATCGAAAAGAAAATGGAAGAGTTTGAGAACAGGAATCAAACCTTGGAGATTCAGTGGCAAACTCTGAAGAAAACATTGATTGATTCTGCCAGAGAGGCATGTGGTGAGGTTGTGTGCAAGAATAAAAAAATCAGAACTCCCTGGTGGACATAGGAACTTAAAGAGGCAGTGAAGGAAAAGAAGAAAGCATATCAAAAGTTCCTGCCAAATAAGTCAGCTTTTACTCTTACAGAATACAGAGACAAATGTAAGAAAGCTAAACAGTGTGTAAAACTAGCTAAACAAAAGTCATGGGAGGACTTTGGCAAGAATATAGAAAATAAATATCAAGAAGGTGGCAAAATATTCTGGAGGTTGTTGAAGAAGCTTAGGAATGGAGGAAAGAGTGCTCTAAAAGGAATTAGAGATGATAAAGGTGACATGAAAACAGGAGAAAAAGATATCCTTGAAGTATGGAGTAATTACTTTGAAAAACTGCTAAATTAAACAAGCAGTGATGACAGCACAGTGATAAAAAACACTGACCAGGCATGCAGTCAGGAATAGATATCCATACTTGAAGTAGAAAAAGCCATCAAAGGCTTGAAATGTGGAAAGGCAGCAGGAGTAGATGATATTCGACCAGAAATGCTGAAGTATGGTGGTATAAAAGTCTTACAGTGGCTGCACTGCATAGTTCAGAAAGCCTGGACAGAGGGACGAATTCCCGATGATTGAGTAGAGCTCTCATAGTACCCATATATAAAAAGGGAAATAAAACTGAATGTGAGAATTACAGAGGTATTTCCCTACTGAGTGTTCCTGGCAAGATCTATGCAAGTATACTTGAGAAACGGTTGAGAAGAATTGTGGAAGAAAAGCTTGGTGAAGAACAAGCTGGATTCAAGCCAAATAGAGGCTGTCAGGATGAGATCTTCACTTTACGACAAATAGTCGAGAAAGCATGGGAATATAATAAAGATCTGTATTTAAGTTTTGTCGATTTGGAAAAGGCATATGACAAGGTGCCAAGAGAGAAGCTATTCAATATGCTGCAGTTATATGGTGTCAATGGGGCATTATATCAAGCAATACTTAGTCTTTATTTGAGTTATAAGTCAGCATTTAGAATTGAAGGAAGTACAGGAAGATGGTTTAATGTTAAATCTGGTGTGAGACAAAGATGTACATTATCCCCTCTGTTATTCATTATCTATATGGATCACATTATGAAGGAATGTGGTATTAAACCTGATATCAAAATTGGAGATGTTAATGTCAGCTCTTTGCTTTATGCAGATGATGTTATACTTCTAAATAAATCCGCTACAAGTCTGCAAGATTCTCTGACTAAATTGAATAGCTGTTGTAATAGATATGGTATGAAGGTCAGCAATAAAAAGACAAAGACAATGAAAATAGGCAGAATCATTGAAAATGTCAACTGTGTTGTGAATGGCGAACTTGTGGAACAAGTAAAACATTTCAGCTACTTAGGCACGATTTTTACTGAAGATGGTAAATTAAATATAGAAATAGACAACAGAATCAACAAAGCTGGTATGGTGGGAAGTCAATTGAATTAATTCATATGGAATAAGAGAGAAATTAGTCGGAACACTAAATTAGCTGTATACAAGACAGTGTTCAAACCAGTTTTAACTTATGGATCTGAGAGCTGGGTCAGAAGTAAAACACTTGACCAAAGACTAGAGACCGCAGATATGAGAGTTCTGAGAAAGATTATAGGCATGAACAGATGGCATCAATGGCAATATCATATTAAAAACGAGGATATTAGGAAAGAACTTGACGTTGTCAGCATCCAGGAATGCGTTAGCAGAGCTAATCTCAGGTGGTATGGTCACTTAAATAGAATGGGAGATGAAAGATTAGCAAAACAAGTGTTCTCTGCCAGGTTGGCAGGAAAACGACCCAGAGGAAGACCAAGATATAGGTGGATTGATAGGGTACAAAGTGCCTTAGACGATAGAAATATAAGATCTGATAATGTTGGAGTCTTGACAAGTAACAGATTGATTTGGAGGAAAATTGTAGATAGGAAGTTAGTAATGATGTAATTTTTTCATGTAGTACTGTCATATCCTGTACACCCATTGAGGGTACATGGCAGGAATTTGATGATGATGATGGTGTTTAGCAGGATCCGTTTTTAGTTCCAATCTTCGATCCATGTAAAAAGAAGTGCCAGATTTTGCGTGAATGAATGATAAACTCGAAGCAGCCTTACCTTTCTCTTTGTATTCAGCAGTTGATTCACCCATTTTTTATGTTTTTGTCCTATCTTTGCTCTGGACTCCTCTTGTTCATTTTTCTTTATTATTTCAAGTTTTTCTACCAACGAGATTTCTTTTTGAATCATTTTCACACTTCTATTTTTTGCTCACTAATTCTTTTACTCATGATTAAAGCTTAGGAAAATAATTTAAAACAAAAAAGTAAGGAAAACAATTGCATGAGATATGATCAGCAAAATGCTATGTAAAGCAGACGACATATTTTTTGGCAGTAAATTTGGAATGTAGTGTACATGGAAATAGTGTAGTATGCCATTAAAAAATAACTTTGTAAAATGTTTCAAATCGGTAACTAAATTATTTCATCCTGGTGAGTGATTTTTTAAAATAGTTAGCCATAAAAAATGTATAGATTGAAAATTTTTAAAATCTCTAACATTTATTTTTAAGATGTATATAGGCACACTAATCGAATTTGGGCATCGAAAAAAGAATGACGCACTAATCGAAAACACACGAATCGGGGATGCATTAATCGAGGGATTGCTGTATATATATAAAAGCCAGCCTGGTTGGCCTAGTGATAAGTGTGTCCGCTCTCCAGTCAAAAGGCTGCAGGTTTGAATCTCACCATGGGCATGGATGTTTGTGATTCTAAAAATACTAGTAGATGGTGTTGGTATAGATGATGAAGATAGTTGCGGTTTGTTGTAGTTGGTGAATTGAGTGGCAGCAACAGAGTTGTAGAGTAGGTACCCTTCCTCGATAAGTCTTTGGACTCCCTGGAGGTGTCATGTAATAATAATAATAATAATAATATATATATATATATTTATATATATATAAACCATGTGATTATACATATAAATTTCAAAAAATATTGGTATAGATGTGGCAACAGAGTTGTAGAGTAGGTACCCTTCCTCGATGAGTCTTTGGACTCCCTGGAGATGTTCTTTAATAATAATAATAATAATAATAATAATCAAATTCCTGCTGTGTACCCTCAAAGGGTGTGCTGGATATGATAGTACTACATGAAAAAAAAAATTACATCATTACTACCTTCCTATCTACAGTTTTCCTCCAAATCAGTCTGTTATTTGACAAGACTCTAACATTATCAGATCTTATATTTCTATAAGGCACTTTTGTATTGTATCGATCCACCTATATCTTGGTCTTCCTCTGGGTTGTTTTGCTGTCAACCTGGCAGAGAACACTTGTTTTGCTAATCTTTCTTCGCCCATTCTGTTTAAGTCACCATGCCACCTGAAATTAGCTCTGCTAATGCATTCCGGGATGCTGACAATGTCAAGTTCTTTCCTAATATCCTCATTTCTAATATGATATTGCCATTGATGCCATCTGTTCACGCCTATAATCTTTCTCAGGACTCTCATATCTGCGGTCTCTAGTCTTTGGTCAAGTGTTTTACTTCTGACCCAGCTCTCAGATCCATAAGTTAAAACTGGTTTGAACACTGTCTTGTATACATCTAATTTAGTGTTCCGACTAATTTCTCTCTTATTTCATATGAATTTCTTCAGTTGACTTCCTACCATACCAGCTTTGCTGATTCTGTTGTCTATTTCTATATTTAATTTACAATCTACACTAAAAATTGTGCCTAAGTAGCTGAAATGTTTTACTTGTTCCACGGGTTCTCCATTCACAGCACAGTTGACATTTTCAATGATTCTGCCTATTTTCATTGTCTTTGTCTTTTTATTGCTACCCTTCATACCATATCTATTACAACAGTTATTCAATTTAGTCAGAGAATCTTGCAGACTTATAGTTAGAAGTATAACATCATCCGCATAAAGCAAAGAGCTGATATCTCCAATTTTCATATCATGTTTAATATCACTTTCCTTCATAATGTGATCCATATAGATAATGAATAACAGAGGGGATAATATACATCCTTGTCTCACACCAGATTTAACATTAAATCATCTTCCTGTACTTCCTTCAATTCTAACTGCTGACTTACAATTCAAATAAAAACCAAGTATTGCTTGATGTAATGCCCCATTGATACCATATAGCTGTAGCATATTGAATAGCTTCTCTCTTGGCAAATTGTCACATTCCTTTTCCAAATCGACAAAACTTAAATACAGATCTTTGTATTTAAGTTTCTTTTTATTAAATTAAATACAAAAAAAAATACTTTGTATTTTTTTTTGTATTTAATCCTAGGACCATAGGCACAAATAAGTCTCATTGTCCAGTTCCCCATTCTCATATTTGCCCACATTACTCTACTTGAGACTGACTGCCATTCAAGAAGATTAGCCTCTTTGGGCTAATCGTTAGCCCAAAGAAGCTAATCTTTGGGCTAACGTAATTAGGGCTTTGGGCTAATAATAATTAGGGCTTTGGTTAACTGGGCGACACCCCAGTCGGAATGAAATTTTGTCTTCTTGTACCATCATTTTTTATATTGGTTTAACCAATAAGAATACAATTTGGTCGGCTAATCCCAAATTGCCAGCCCATCCTCGTTCGTTTAGTATTTAAGGAGATACCCACGAGAAGGCGAGGATTGGGCATTAGGTCAGAAGCCCTGGTCGGTTTTCCTCATTCCTTTAAAGGCTATGTGGAGGTCTCCTCTCAGTTATATAGCTTTGACCCTTAAGCACCCCTTATATAATAATATATATATATATAAACTATGTGATTATACATATAAATTTCAACCAATTGGTATTGAATAGTTTTCAATACAAGCAGAAAATTGCTTCTGTTTGTTTAGAGTCCTAAAGTATGCTGGAAACTAAGTAGGCTGAATATGTGCCATCCAAATTCTTGGAATTTTTATGCTACCATTATTGTTGAGATTAGGGTGGTTAATCAGAATTTCACAGGCTGCTTTAAATTTTCTTTCATGCCAGGTTTTTGTATGATGTAAAGAGCAGGTCCTTTTTCAGTTTGGTGTAGGGTGTTGAAAGCATGATCTGAGAGGCCTGTTTCACCAAAATTGTTGAATTTAATGTGCCGCTTGTGTTTTTTTTTTACATGTAGGGATTGTACGTTCAGTTTTACCAATAAAAGGTAAGTTACAGGTGCAATAGATGCAATAAACTCTAGGATGTTCAAGTGGGAGGAGAGGATATTTAGAGGAGTTGAATATGTTTTTTAATTTTATAGGTGGTTTAAAAGTGGCATTAAGATTATAACAGTGTAGGATTCTATTAATTTTTTCTGATAACCCTTTAATTTATGGGATGGCTATGGTTTTATTGTCAGCTTAAGAGGGATAATGTTGAAAAATAAAAATAATTTTGAAATTATAAATTTGTTTTTTTTTATTGTTAGGCCAAGAACTTTTAAGACCATCTACGTATTAAGGAGCGTAAGCACTTGGCATAAATCGAATCGCATAGTAATATTGAAATGGCCAGTGCAGCCCTCTTCCCTTAACCCAGTAAAACATTTCTGCAATGACCTAAAATGCAGTATTAGATCATTGATGTCTCTCCTCTCATTAGTGGAGCTTGCTAATGATTCAAAGAAAGATCACAAGTATAGAAATTAGTAGACTATCTTCCACAATACATAAAAATAGTTATTATGAGAAAATGTAGGACAAAACATTATTAAACCCTGTGAATGAAGACGTGTGCCTTGAATTCTGGTAAATTTTTTTGTTTGTGTGTGTGAGAGAGAGAGAGAGAGCCTGATCTTTATCAAGTCATTAAGCACCACTAATTTAGTTATGGATACATAAAACTACTAACACATTTACTACTACTATTCTTCCAAAATATTCTGTTCTTATATAACTGACTTCATATATGATGAATATATTGAAACTGGATTTATGTTGCATTTCTGTAATGAAGGATTTTTATAAATTCAATAATTTTTGTCCTTTCTCTCTCTCTCTCTCTCTCACTCACACTCACTCTACTGGACATGGCTTAAAAGTGATGTAATATTGTAATATTCAAGATAAACCAAAAATTCAATTCAGTTACAAACATGCACATCAGAAAAATATGCTTACAACGTGCATGTTTGTAACTGAATTGAATTTTTGGTTTATCTTGAATACAGTAGTATTTCATAGCTCCATGTTTTGGCTTGATTCATCAGAATGGAGATCAGACTTTGATGAATAAATGAATGAATAAAAGTTGGTTCTAATTTTGCACTCCCACTAATTTACGGGAAGATGGTCTTACATATGAAGAGAAATATATGTTATTTTTATTTGTGTGTGTGGTTCTTCAGAGAGAGATGTTATTCTGGATGAAGTAATTTCTTGATGGTTTTATTTTGATATCCATTGTTTATGAAGGTTATATGTTCCAATTTCTTGTTGGAGCTTCTTGTTCCAATTTCATTTTCTGGTTTAATGAGAAAGAAATTCCAACTTTTTTTATTCAGAGAAAAACCTTCCCATGAAGAACTGCAGTGTATAAATGATCTATATATATATGGTATAAATGTATACAATTTATACTGTATAGAATACAGTATAAATGTAACAAGTTCCTGTGAAATTGATACAATTAAGTTCCACAGGACTAGACTACATCAGATTTTCATTCAACAAGTGATATCTGTTTTGGTCAGCCAAGCCAAAACATAGAGCTATGAAATACCCAAATGTTTGCAGACACTGCCACCATTGTGATGTCCCTCTACAAGGACAGACAAAGAATTGGGTTTTGAGTGGGACACATCAGTAACATTCACAGAAAGCAAATTCTTAAATGTTCCGACCTCTACTCCAAGTAATGCCACAGCATAAATCACAATTTTAATTTGTCAGGTACATGAGATTAATGGTAGATGCAGTAAGTCAATGAGCACCATTTAGTACAAACATAAACTATCAGGAATTGCATTTGAATTAGAATGGTACATAGCAATCATAGTTAAAATTTGTGATCACTATATACTCATCCATAATTCAATAATGCCTTTTACATATGCCACTCAGTTCTAGAACACTGTGGAATATTTGTAAAATTTTCTGAGAGGAATATAGAAATATGTTTTCAATAAAATAAAAATAAGTAAAAGTCTACTTCAAACTGCAAGAAATTGAATGAAATCCAATTACTTAAAATGGAATGCTTTCATTTGTAACTTCATTAGCTCCTGTGGCATAACAGATAAGGTAAACAATTTAACATGCCATGGAATATTAAAATCATGAATATGTTGATTTAATTTTCAGTAACCTAAACAAAAGCTATAGTTCAATTTAGTGCTGACATAGTAATATATATATGTATATATATATATATATTACTATGTAATATAGTAATATATATAGTAATATAGTATAGAATATAGTAATATATATAGTTAAATATACAGTGATGCAACCATCACTGTATATTTAACTGCTCAAAAGCTAGCAGTTTTGATGATGGTAACAACAACAACTTGCATTGAGAAAATAAAATTACATTCACTTGTAGCTTCTTTTAATTTGCATTTCATGCATATTGAAACTTTTACAAGTCCTTTTAGAAATCTTTATGTGGTTATTACTATGACAAATTTCTTATTTTATGGGTGGCAGTGTGTGGAGGCAATTTCTTTATTCTCTCAAATATATCATCTTGAAGCTAATGACTGTTTGCATGGAAAGAAAACCTCCTCCAATTAATTGACTGACATATCAGTGTCATGTGATTTAATCCTTCAATATTTTTCTGTGAAATAAGGCCTCTTCTTAATCTCAGAGTATATATTGGAATGATGTCTCTTCCTTCTGCCAGCTTAGTTATGAAAAAATTCTGTAGGTATATGGTCAGAATAAAGTTTATGAACTGGAGTGAGTTAACAGATGATGGCAGTAATTTTAGCAAAGGAATGGTAAAGAAGCTTATGCATTGGCCTACAAAAACAGACAATAACTGTGATGTCAGTATGGACCCAAGCAGTGTGCCGTAATGTCCATCATATACAGATTTGTTCTTCTTTCAAGAATAACTAAATGGATACCAAAGCAATACATGATGTCATTCTTATGGTATTGCTGAGCTGACTGAATAAACCTCCAGAGCTAGGGACAGAAAAATGAGCATGTTTATAACAAATTATTGCTCGGTCTTGAATAAGACTGAGCCTCACTTGGGGAATAATATTTTACAGACACCGACGTGGGAACAGAGGTGGATGAATTGGAGGTTCTTAGGATATTGCAGAATCTCAATGTAAATACAGCTGTGGGATTAGATGGGATATCAGCTAGGGTTTTGCAAGAATGTACAAGAGAACTGGTGATACCTTTTGACTAGGCTCTTTAATTTAAATCTCATCTCCAGTTGAATTCCAAGGAAGTGGAAAAAGGCCAAAATAATTCTCTTGCATAAGAGAGATTCTAAAACTGCAGTAGCAATTATAGACCAATTAGTATATCATGTGTGGTTGTAAAAGTTTCGGACAAATTGATCAAAAAGAGAATTCAAGAATGGGTAGATAAAAATATGATACTATATGAGGGGAAGCATTGCTTTTTGAAGTTCGGTCATGCCTTAGTAATTTACTATCTTTTTTATAATAGAGTAACAGTAGATTTGGATAAAAGAAATAGCATACATGATGCTTTCTTTTAGTGTTACACGGTGATCAACATTCATTTTAGAAATTATGGACTTTACAAATGTTATAAATAACTCTTTTAATATCCCAGCGTTTTGATCTTCATATTAAGATCATCTGGAGCATATACAAATATACAGGACAAGCTAAGTACATTACATACAGTAAGCTAAAGAAACAATGAATTGATTACAAGTTATTCTAATGGCATGATCTCTAGTGGAAAAAAATAAAATAAAAATAATAAAAATAAATTATTTGTAAACTATATCAAGCTAAATTCTATTTATGATAGCATGAATAAACATTCTTTCTTACAGATAGTTTTCTTTCAGTAACAATGATGTCCTATTTTTAGCATTACAGTTGTTATTTTTTCCCCGTGGGTCGAATATATGCCTTCCATATGGTTGGGATTTTTAGACCATCGTTGTTGTTCAGATTGGGGTGGTTGGTAATAATCTCACAGGCTTCCTTAAATTTGCGTTCATACCATGTTTTGGTGTGATGTAGACAACTAGTGCTTTTCCAGTCAATTCTATGTAAGGTGTTCAGGGCATGATCAGAAAGGTCAGCTTCACCATAATTATTATATTTAATGTGTCGTTTATGTTCTTTTTGTCTGATAGGAATTGTGCGTCCTGTTTCTCCTATGTTACAGGTGCAATAAATACGGTAGGGCCAGTGGAGGGAGTGGGTCTTTGGATGAGTTGAGTAAGCTTTGTAGTTTTTCAGGAGGTTTAAAGGTGGCTTTG